>NC_091285.1:230305792-230545792 GCF_032444005.1 Ranitomeya imitator | reverse complement strand
GCATGTAACATATGGATGGACATGGTCTGGTTGGCTGTCCTCTCTAGTAGTGCTTTAAAACTTTTGCATAGGACGTTCCTATTTTCTATTGAGGGTTTATAGAAAATAGTACCGTACTCTATATAAGAGCATTATTATTATTATTATTTATTTTTATAGCACCATTAATTCCATGGTGCTGTACATGAGAAAGGGGTTACATACAGGGTTATAGATATTGCTTACAGTAAGCGAATTTACAATGACAGACTGGTACAGAGGGGAGAGGACCCTGTCCTTGCGTACTTACATTCTACGGGATAGTGTTCATTCTAAAAATTCATCAAATGGTTATTTCTAGATCTAGTAAACTTGTGCACATAATAAAAGATGCTTCGAAATACATCCCCAGAACTTTAAAGCCATATGGTGGGAAATGTTATTGCTAGTGTATATGTTATTAGGAATGTTAGTCCAACAAATGCCGAATTTAACTGTGTGAGGCGAATTGTGATTTACAATGATACTAAAATCCAGTTATCATGGTATATGAATAGTTCAGTATTCGGCACCCCTTCCCCCATTTTATTTTTCCATTTTTTTTTGTTCTTGAACAAAAGGAATGTTTCTTGATTTAAGTACTTGCAAACCATATGGCGAGATTATCTTCTTTCTCAGGACTCTTTCCATTGTTTTATTAGATGACTTTACAAGATATGTGAAAATCAGTATAAATAGGAATAACACCTGTATGGGCAGGTTATTGGCGGAGATAAAATGCCGAACATCTATAACATAACGTATTCTGGTTCTTTATGAATCCAGTTTTCATCTACCTAGACACGACAGTGGTGCACGTGTTGTGTGTGAAGCTATGATGAATACAATGGCTCTCCTGAAGGCTCTGTGCTGCACGCGGAATATCCCCACAGGCATCGCCACCTACCAGTTTTATTTTTTATTTTACAGCCATCATTAACTGACAAGTGCTTGGTGGTTTAGCGTTTTTTTTTTTTCCTAGTGTGTTAAAATGTGGAACAGATGCTCTGGGTCCTCCTTAGATTGTTTGCCTTTTTCAAGGATCAGGATTGGATATTAGAGTCCGACATTCTCAGATTTTCTGCACATTCATCCCGTTGCTCGCCTAGCTAAGCTTAGTCTCCCATTGACTGCTTTGACAGCTGAACCAGCGGTATTCACAATTACAGACACCTAGTATAGTGCAAGCCGTCTGTGTTCCCTACCTCAGTCTCCTAACCTATAATTAACTTTGTTCCCAATACCATTAAGAGCTCCTGAACTTTCATTACATTGATTTACTCTGCTCGCAGCTGTTTGTATATTCCAGCAGCTATTGCTTGGAGCAAAAAGACTTGCCAGCAGTATAAAGATTTTTTTTTTTTACAATTGTATTTCCTTTTGCAAAATTACAAGAAATACATTGTCTGTAGGAGTCTAGTTAAATAATATACAGAGGCTGCTGTTGTATCAAGGCCCCAAAGTCTAAAAGAGCCCCAAAAGCTCCTTTGTCATATATATAGACACTACATGATAGTTGGGGTGGCATTGGTAGAGATTTTGTATTGGGGCCCACAAACTTCAAGTTGGGTAACTGGCCCCTATTTTTGCTGTATAAATGACTTTCATTAGCATGCATTGTTATAAAATGTCTTTTGTGCCACCTTAGACAATCACATAATCAAGAAATGAAAGCCCCTAGGAAATATTGATCCCAACTATAGGGAAGTCAAACACTCTACGAATGAACAAAATGCTAGTTCGTTGAGTGTGCTGAATTTTAAGCGGTCTTAAAATTTCATTCTCTGCTGAACATCGCCCCAATACATTTTATTTTTCTGATAACATGATACTCTATAGTAGTGTTTCTCAACTTCAGTCCTCAAAACCCACCAACAGGTCATGTTTTCAGGATTTCCTAAGCATTGCATAGGTGATGGAATTAACGCTAGAGCAGGTGATGAAATTATCACCTGTGCAATACTAAGGATATTAAACTTGACCTGTTGGTGGGTCTTGAGTACTGGAGATGCGAAACACTGCTCTATAGGCACAGAACGATCAAATTATTAATCATTTTGTGTACTGTAGTATGGCTAATGGTCGCGTAGTCGATGGGAGGTATGTGTCGCAGAGATGGCTTGTCTCTGTGATGTAACCTGGAATATGTTCTCTAGTGCATGAAAGCACTAAGAGGTTAGTTTGTTGCATCTGGGACCGTGTTGCGGGTAGCTGGGAGAGATGGGCAGGTCTAGCTACCCACATACCTCACCTCTGGGTGTGGTTAACAGCCTATATAATGGAAGCTGTTGTCTGGCACATGGTCTGTATGTTGGGAGGGAGAAGTCCTTCTGTGTGTTTGGCTCCAGACCGAGCCTGAATACTGGACACTACCCCAGCCTGTGTGCCCACAGGCCTGACGGAGCAGAGCCCTGCTATGGACATTTGGTATTTTGTGGCCTGATCTAAAGGCGGTTTATTTTCTGTTTTGCTTCTGGGTTTATGAAGCAATAAACCTACATGAAGTTTAATGGAACAAGCCTCCTGTTTTCCTCCCGTCGCACCCAAGTGAGTAAAACTCTTACAGCACATAAAAGTATAGTTTTCCGGTGTCAACAGGCCATTGAACGCTGATTGACTGTATGCAAACCATCCAATTAACAGACTCTTAGTTGCCGCTTTTGGCTAGTCTATTCCAGCATTTGACCTGTCCTCTTTCTGTGTAGAATGTATTAATTTATTGTCTTATCTAGTGAAGAGCTTCAGCAGAACTCCAGGGTGTCTAGTAATATTTGGCTACTCGTAATTGTTTATTTGTCCTTGCGTAATTGCTTTCTGCCTCAATAGTCCATTATTAGACTCAGTGCGAACCACTTTGTTGTTTTTTTTTTCTTTCCCATAACTTAGACAAGTGGTAGTTAATCATTGATAAAACGAACTTTAAAAGTTACTTTAATTCACCTTCCTTTTAGTAAATATGACATAATTATGTAGCTTATTGTTTTACAATTTAGAATACATTAACATTCATACAATACAGCACAATTATTGTTACACCAGTTTTCTGCTTTATTTGTATTGTGAAAAATGTGTTGATGCTGGGCCGAATTCAATGAAGCCACCACAGAAGCAAGATGTGCCTAATAAATTACCGTAATTGCACAATTCAGCACAATTCATAATTGCAGTGAGCCTCTGCCATAAATGTTACTGAAGAAATGGAGTAAATTTCTGGTATAATTTATGCCACTAAGGTCGTGCAAATTTGGTTGAATTTGCAGTGTGGACCTTGCCATGCCCCATCACGCCAAAGCTCCACTCAGTTTGAAGACGCTTGCTGGGACTGATAGAAGAATGTAAGAAATATCACAACATTTTTGTGTAACTTCAAGTTGTGCAAAACGTTTTGCCATACACCTGTCCTAGCTGTGTTAAGCTTGGCTCCCTTTCCCTCCGCCCTCCTCTGTTCTCCTTGTAAGGTTTTTACAAGTTGCCTTAGATGTCTCTGTGACATCATCTCCTTATGCCTCTTATGACCCAGCGAAAGACGCACCTTTACTTAGTATTGAGACATGTGCTTAGTTGTTGTTTGGAATCGTCCAGCTTCATTTCACACGAAATTAACGAAGTACCCAATGTTATTTTTATACACTATTGCTATTTCTTTACCCAGGGTTTTTGCTCATTTTGTTTTCAGTTCACACTGAGTAGTAATCTTGGAATTTTCTTATGATTCCTGCATACCTTCTGTCCAGCTAGCCATCTTCTGGATTAACCCATCTGTTACAGTAAGCATAATGAACTGTTACTGTGCATTCATAATGCCCATGGTTCCTCGGCCTACTAATGTGTGCTGACATGTTTTCCTGGCCCTGTGGCTTCCAGTATGTCTAACTCCACACTGTTCCACGCTCCTTCCTTCCTGCTGCGCCAGCACCCTGGGTCTTTGTGTCCACCTTGACCTCCGTTTTTTTTAATCCACGTCACCATTGAGTCAAATAATTTTGCTACATTTCACTGTTTTACTCTCCAAAATTAGTAAAAAACCCAAAACTTGATAATTTGCGCCCCATATTTATCAAGCCCGTGCCATGTTTTTCAGCATGAACCTGATGTAGCTTAGTAGCTGTACATTGGTTTCTTATGAAATTACTCTTCACATGCTGTTAAGAAATTAGTGAATAACTGTATTGGGGCGGGCCCGAATGGAAGATATTTGAAAGCGTATTGCAGCATAATAGTAGGGAATGACAAGCAAGAATATCTTTCCAACATTCAAGAAGCAAAATGGGTTGAGTTCTGTTATCAGAATATAACTGTGGGCAGCGTGTAATTAATTTCATCCATACCTTGAGTAATGAAATAATCTTTGTCCTGCAATGCTAAATTTATATACTGAAAATTAAGCTGAAAGTAGAGCTCTGTACTACAATCTCTGCCCCCCCTAGAATTGTATGTTCAGATTAGCCGATTTGTATTATATATATTTTGCCATGAACCATTTATCGCTCCCACCATTTTACATTTTAACATGATTCCTCCTGTGGTTGCCTGATCTTCATTTCCTGCAATGGATAAAGGGACTGCCTTGTAGGGAGCCTTCTTTCCATACTCCATCACATTCGACAGGAAAAATACTGCATTGGTATTTTTCCTGTCAAAACAATGACTTCTCGACAGAACCAGACAGATGTTTGTCTGAGTTGGATCCAGCAGTACGTTGCGATATCAGTTATGTAAGATAGGAACAAGTCCTAGGTTTATAAAGTAGGAACTTTAGTTAATTCAGATGCTGTGTAGGAATTCTCCACTTGAAATTGCCTCGAAAATATCACTTGAAAATGCGCTCTTTAATCCTCCGAGTAAGGCTACTTTCACACTAGCGTCGGCCCTTCGCAGTGCGACACATCCTGTGACAATGCAGCACAACGGGGCAGCGGATGCAGTTTTACAACGCATCCGCTGCCCCATTGTGAGTTGCGGGGAGGAGGGGGCGGAGTTCCGGCCGCGCATGTGAGGTCGGAAATGGCGGACATGTTGCAGGATGCGTTTTTTCTCCAAAACAACGCATTGCGACATGCGTCGTACGACGCTAGTGTGAAAGTAGCCTAACCCCGACAGTTCTTACTATTATAGATCGTAAACTGTATCTACGATTGATTATGCCAGTGGCACGCAGCTCCTTTATACCAGGCCTGCCAAGCTTCCAATGCCACATAAAGATAAAGAGAAAGAGATTGAAAATCCATAGATACTTACAGCTGAAATCAATATCATTTCACATAGGTTTAGTGAGATTCAATAGGGAACGTGCAGAGCTTTTCTGTGTATGAAATGACTTCTCCCTTTGTCTTGTTTATCAGTGGGAACAGACAATTTTCTTACCAGTGCTCAATTACTTGGGATTTTAAATATCCCGTCTGACAGATGGTTTAAGCCAATATTTAGTTTTACAGTTTATTGTAGGTTTTCCTGTCAACACGAGGATTATTATGGCTGTCAAGCGTGCTTGCGGGAATGTTGACCTGTTATTCCAGTCATGGCCTGATTTCAAGCTCATCTCACTCCTTGCTGTGTCTGAATTAGAGAAAGTAAAGCACATAGCTGCCGCCTTAAATTAATTCTAACTGTTACTCTCCCTTATAAACCACTCACTTCTCTGGCTGTTCCCTCCAGCATTGCAACGCAATGTCAAAAAGCTTTGCCGGGAATGTCAGTATTTAAGTCATACTTATCCTGTGTTTATACTAATGATTCCTGCTCCTTAATCAGTTTGTAAAGTCTTTTGAAGCGCCTGTCATCAGAACTGTTTTTGCATGCCTGTGCACAAATATTCTAGAATTATGTAATAATATATCTTGCAGTATAGAGAACTATTTATCTAATATATAAAGCTGAATGTGTGTATGTGTGTATGTGTGTATGTATGTCCGGGATTGGCATCTGCACCGTCGCAGCTACAGCCACAAAATTTTGCACAGTCATACGTCTAGACCCCGAGAGCGTCATAGGCTATATTGTGAGGTGAAATTTTAACCCCGCGCGTTCCAATTCACCAAACAATTTTGCCCCTATCTACATAATGGGGAAAAAAGTGAAAGGAAAAGTGTTGGAGGCGTTGAAGCTACAGCCACAAAATTTTGCACAGTCACACGTCTGGACCCCGAGAGCGTCATAGGCTATGTTGTGAGGTGAAATTTTAACCCTGCGCATTCCAATTCACCAAACAATTTTGCCCCTATCTACATAATGGGAAAAAATGAAAGGAAAAGTGTTGGAGGCAAATTGACAGCTGCCAGATGTAAACAAAGGGGACGTAAAGAGTGAGAGCGATGGCACCAAAGAGTATATACCGTACAGTTGCTAAGGTGGGGCCCCGACATGGGATACTCACCACACACGGGGATATGAACACACACACAAAATGCGCCACACACTTCCATGTGCTTGAACACATATCACCCTCAGCACACATTTCACCACACATTCTCCAACCTCGCCACATAAAAGTCGAAACACAAAAGTCGACGCTCAAAACTCGCCACGCGCAGAACTCGCCACATGCAAAAACTAGGCTCTTGCAAAACTCGCCACAAGTGCAAAACTCACCTCATGGAAAACTCGCCACACGCAAAACTTGCACATGCGGAAAAATTGCCACATGCACAAAAGTTGCAACACATGCAAAATTTCTAAACACAAAACTTGCACATACTCAAAAGGCACCACACAAAACTCGCCACGTGCAAAACTCGCCATGCGCAAAACTTGCTGCACACAAGTTGCTACACTAACCTGTCACATGCAACTCGACACACAAAAAGTTGCTACACGCATGTTGCCACACACAACTCATCTCACAAAAGTCGCTACATACATGTCGCCACACGCAACTCAACACACACAAATGACAAACGAAACTCGCCCTAAAGCACACACAAGTCTGGTCTTATCCTTCAAAAATAAAAATCTGATTAATAAGCAGACAAACTACAACAAATGTACCATAAAGGAAATACGGCAGCTGTCAGTCACATGACCTGTCTATTATGTGTATGTGTGAGCTAATATATACTGCCAGGGGGAGGGCTTCCTGCTGGCTGGGGATTTATCAGGCTGACAATTTAGCTTACAAATACTGAGGTAAAAATACTGAGCAAATAACGTGTGAACGAGGTCTAATACAGGAGGAGATGACACACAGGTATATACTATATACAGGAGAGATGACACACATGTATATACTATATAGAGGAGGAGATGACATACAGGTACATATATATACAGGAGGAGATGACATACAGGTATATACTATATACAGGAGGAGATGACACACAGGTATATACTATATACAGGAGCAGATGACCTACAGGTATATACTATATACAGGAGGAGATGACATACAGGTATATGCTATATATAGAAGATGACATACAGGTATATACTATATACAGGAGATGACATACAGATGTATACTATATATAAGGGAGATGACAAACATGTATATACTGAGGTGAAAATGAGAGGTGTGAGGTGAAAATGAAAAGGTGTGAGTGCAAAATGAGAGGAGTGAGGAAAAATAATGGAGTGATCAGAAAATGACAGATGTGAGGTTGAAATGACAAGTGTTAGGGGGGAATGAGAGGAGTGAGGGAGAAAATGAGAGATGTGAAGGAGAAAATGAGAGATGTGATTGGGAAAATGAGAGGCGGGATGGGAAAATAAGAGAAGTGACGTGCTATAACTAACCACAGATATTTACTATGCCCAGGCAACGCCGGGCTCTTCAGCTAGTCTACTATATAATTGTCTAAGGGGTACTTCCGTCTTTCTGTCTGTCTGTAACTTCTGTCACGGAATTCCCGCATTGCTGATTGGTCTCGCCAGCTGCCTGTCCTGGCTGCCGCGACCAATCAGCGACGGCCAAAGTCCGGCCGAGAATTAGTCCCTCCCTACTTTCGTCCAGTCAGTGCCCAGCACCCGCTCCATGCTCCCCTCCAGTCAGCGCTCACACAGGGTTAATGACAGCGTTAACGGACCGCGTTATGCCGCGGGTAATGCACTCCAATAACGCTGCTATTAACCCTGTGTGACCAACTTTTACCTATTGATGCTGCCTATGCAGCATCAATAGTAAAAAGATCTAAAGTTAAAAATAATAAAAAAACAAAAAACCTGCTATTCTCACCTTAAGTCGTCTGCTGAGGCGCGCGCGGCTGCCTCCAGCTTCCGTTCCCAGAGATGCATTGCGAAATTACCCAGAAGACTTAGCGGTCTCGCGAGACCGCTACGTCATCTGGGTAATTTTGCAATGCATTCTGGGAACGGAAGCTGGCGGCAGCCGCACGCACATCGACAGAGCTTCGTTGGACGCCGGCGGGTGAGTATAGAGCTATTTTTATTTTAATTATTTTTTTTAACAGGGATATGGTGCCTACACTGCTAAATACTACGTAGGCTGTGTTATATACTGCGTGGGCTGCGTTATATACTACATGGCTGCTATATACTACGTGGGCAGTGTTATATACTACGAGGGCTGCGTTATATACTACTTGGCTGCTATATACTACGTGGGCAGTGTTATTTACTGTGTGGCTGCTATATACTATGTGGCCAGTGTTATATACTGCGTGGGCTGTGTTATATACTGCGTGGGTTGTGTTACATACTGCGTGTGCTGCGTTATATACTACATGGCTGCTATATACTACGTGGGCTGCGTTATATACTACATGGCTGCTATATACTACATGGGCAGTTTTATATACTATGTGAGCAATGTTATATACTGCGTGGGCTGTGTTATATACTACGTGGGTAATGTTACATACTGTTTGGGCTGTGTTATATACTGCATGGCCACTGTTATATACTGCATGGACTGTGTTATATACTGCGTGGCCTGAATTTACGCATCGGGTATTCTACAATATGTCGTGGCCTGTGCTATATACTATGTGGCTGCTATATACATACATATACATACATACATACATACATACATACATACGTACGTACATACGTACATACACATTCTAGAATACCCGATGCATTAGAATCGGGCCACCATCTAGTTTCAAGTAAGTAACATTGTTACATGTTAGAGATGAGTGCCGGAGAAGTTCAGCAGCTTTTGGAAATCAGATTTATCCCGCAAAGGTAACCTATCCGCAAGTTTTCACATATGGAAGTAGGGGTATGGGTGAACTGGTGCTTCTCCTCAAGTAAGTGACACACTTTTTTAAAAATTTTTGAAGAGAAACATTTTCCAAGTCTTAAAATGTAGCAAAGAATCCATATGATCCATATCGGGCTGGAGATGCACTGTGGGTGTGCGAGTGCATGAACATCTCTTCTTCCAAGTGCAGTGATAACACCAGTGCACTATTGGGTTATGTGCAGTCGACAGTATTTTCTCTTGTCCAAAAGAATCTGGCTGATTATGCAGATCGGAGTGTGATCAGATGAGAAGAAAAGAAAATGGAAATAAAAAAGTCTCCATCTTCTTCATTCTAACAGTGCGTGGAAATAAGACCACACAAGGATGTCATCTGAGTATGTAATCTGATTTTTGCCACGGACTGATTGATTTGCATGGATGAGTGCAATCCGAACATGGGATGCAAATCGAACATGCTGCGATTTCTCCCCCCCCCTCAGGCCGACTCAGTCTGAAGACTAAATCGGATATGTGTGTTCGAGCCCATTGACTAACATTGGTCCATGTGCGATCCAATGTTTTGTCGAATTGCACTTGGACTGAAAATACGGTTGTTTGCACGAGCCCTTAGCCCGATTTGCTAGATTTTTCCTGATTGGCTCATCAGATCCCCCACAAAAACTGGTATAATTTTTGTTTAGAAAGAAGCTGTTTAGCTATATCTCTATCTCAATATATGAACACATTCTGAAGGGGTTCCTTTAAGATAAGAACAATAAGAAATAACTTAGACCTTTACAGCATTTTATCCAGCCTTGATCCCTGGTCCGGCATTCTCTTTGATACTCCATTGCAGCCCATCCAGAGCCGTGTATATTTCTTCATCCAGCACTCAAATACTTTCTGGGTGCCTATAGTGATTATTACTATTGTGATGTTGCAGCGCGATGCATGGCATGACTTTGTGGAAGCCTAGTATTTGCAGGAGGCACTTAGGATGTCGGCATTTGATTACCAGCCGAGAACATTCGTACTGCACTGGTCTTGACTGCCTTGGAGTATCGAAGATGATGCTGAAACAGGATAATGTGAATCTTTGCTCTTCTCTGATATGTACCATATACTAGCTATATGGCCTTGTCTGAATGCTATGACCAAGTGTAGTCCCTACAGTTCAGTCCATATATATTTGGACAGACAACATTTTTCTAATTTTGGTTATAGACATTACCACAATGAATTTTAAACAAAACAATTCAGATGCAGTTAAAGTTCAGACTAATAGCTTACATTTGAGGGTATCCACATTAAAATTGGATGAAGGGTTTAGGAGTTTCAGCTCCTGTTTTTAAAGGGACCAAAAGTAACTGGACAGATTAAATAATTTTAAATAAAATGTTCATTTCTAGTACTTGGTTGAAAACCCTTTGTTGGCAATGACTGTTTGAGGTCTTGAACTCGTGGACATCACCAGACGCTGTGTTTCCTCCTTTTTGATGCTCTGCCAGGCCTTCACTGCGGTGGTTTTCAGTTACTGTTAGTTTGTAGGCCTTTCTGTCTGAAGTTTAGTCTTTAACAAGTGAAATATCGTGCTCAATTGGGTTGAGATCAGGTAAAATTTTTTTGATATTTTCACATATTTTATGGGTGTGCATACCATTATTGGTCGAGTCTTATTTCTTTTGTTTATAGAGATCAGGTGACTGACTTGGCCATTCAAGAATATTCCACTTCGTTGCTTTAATAAACTCCTGGGTTGCTTTGGCTTTATGTTTTGGGTCATTGTCCATCTGTAGTATAAAATGACGACCAATCAGTTTGGCTGCATTTGGCTGGATCTGAGCACACAGTATGTGTCTGAATACCTTTTGTGCGGTATTCATTCGGCTGCTTCTGTCCTGTGTCACATCATCAATAAACACTAGTGACCCAGTGCCACTGGCAGCCATGCATGCCCAAGCCATCACACTGCCTCTGCCATGTTTTAAAGATGATGTGGTATGCTTTGGATCATGAGCTGTACCACGCCATCTGTTATGAAAGGTAATTCAGTACCACAATGGACATAGAGGTCAGCGCACATACAGTGACCTGGCAATAACCCAAAAAACAAGAACGAGGTCTGAGACGTGGGAACTCTGTTGACCGCAATCCCTAATCCTCTCCAACCACACTAAAGGCAGCCGTGGATTGCGCCTAACGCTGCCTATGCAACTCGGCACGGCCTGAGAAACTAGCTAGCCTGAAGATAGAAAATAAGCCTACCTTGCCTCAGAGAAATACCCCAAAGGAAAAGGCAGCCCCCACATATAATGACTGTGAGTTAAGATGAAAAGACAAACGTAGAGATGAAATAGATTAAGCAAAGTGAGGCCCAACTTTCTGAACAGAGCGAGGATAGGAAAGGTAACTTTGCGGTCAACACAAAACCCTACAAAAACCACGCAAAGGGGGCAAAAAGACCCTCCGTACCGAACTAACGGCACGGAGGTACACCCTCTGCGTCCCAGAGCTTCCAGCAAGCAGAAAAAAACAAATTGACAAGCTGGACAGAAAAAAACAGCAAACAAATAGCAAAGAGGAACTTAGCTAAGCAGAGCAGCAGGCCACAGGAACGATCCAGGAGGAAACAGGTCCAATACTAGAACATTGACTGGAAGCCAGGATCAAAGCACTAGGTGGAGCTAAATAGAGAAGCACCTAACGACTTCACCACATCACCTGAGGAAGGAAACTCAGAAGCCGCAGTACCACTTTCCTCCACCAACGAAAGCTCACAGAGAGAACCAGCCGAAGTACCACTTGTGACCACAGGAGGGAGCTCTGCCACAGAATTCACACAAGTACCGCCCCCTTGAGGAGGGGTCACCGAACCCTCACCAGAGCTCCCAGGACGACCAGGATGAGCCATATGAAAGGCACGAACAAGATCGGGAGCATGGACATCAGAGGCAAAGACCCAGGAATTATCTTCCTGAGCATAACCCTTCCACTTAACCAGATACTGGAGTTTCCGCCTTGAAACACGAGAATCCAAAATCTTCTCCACAATATACTCCAACTCCCCCTCCACCAAAACCGGGGCAGGAGGATCAACAGATGGAACCATAGGTGCCACGTATCTCCGCAACAATGACCTATGGAATACGTTATGTATGGAAAATGAATCTGGAAGGGTCAGACGAAAAGACACAGGATTAAGAACCTCAGAAATCCTATACGGACCAATAAAACGAGGTTTAAACTTAGGAGAGGAAACCTTCATAGGAATATGACGAGAAGATAACCAAACCAAGTCCCCAACCCGAAGTCGGGGACCCACACAGCGTCTGCGATTAGCGAAACGTTGAGCCTTCTCCTGGGACAAAGTCAAATTGTCCACTACATGAGTCCAAATCTGCTGCAACCTGTCCACCACAGTATCCACACCAGGACAGTCCGAAGACTCAACCTGCCCTGAAGAGAAACGAGGATGAAACCCAGAGTTGCAGAAAAACGGTGAAACCAAGGTAGCCGAGCTGGCCTGATTATTAAGGGCGAACTCAGCTAAAGGCAAAAAGGACACCCAGTCATCCTGATCAGCAGAAACAAAGCATCTCAGATATGTTTCCAATGTCTGATTGGTTCGTTCGGTCTGGCCATTAGTCTGAGGATGGAAAGCCGAGGAAAAAGACAAGTCAATGCCCATCCTACCACAAAAGGCTCGCCAAAACCTCGAAACAAACTGGGAACCACTGTCAGAAACGATATTCTCCGGAATGCCATGCAAACGAACCACATGCTGGAAAAACAATGGCACCAAATCAGAGGAGGAAGGCAATTTAGACAAGGGTACCAAATGGACCATCTTAGAGAAGCGATCACAGACCACCCAAATAACTGACATCTTTTGAGAGACGGGAAGATCTGAAATAAAATCCATAGAGATATGTGTCCAAGGCCTCTTCGGGACCGGCAAGGGCAAAAGCAACCCACTGGCACGAGAACAGCAGGGCTTAGCCCGAGCACAAATCCCACAGGACTGCACAAAAGTACGCACATCCCGCGACAGAGATGGCCACCAAAAGGATCTAGCCACTAACTCTCTGGTACCAAAGATTCCAGGATGACCAGCCAACACCGAACAATGAACCTCAGAGATAACTTTATTCGTCCACCTATCAGGGACAGTTTCTCCGCTGGGCAACGATCAGGTTTATCAGCCTGAAATTTTTGCAGCACCCGCCGCAAATCAGGGGAGATTGCAGACACAATTACTCCCTCTTTGAGGATACCCGCCGGCTCAGATACACCCGGAGAGTCGGGCACAAAACTCCTAGACAGAGCATCCGCCTTCACATTTTTAGAGCCTGGAAGGTATGAAATCACAAAGTCAAAACGGGCAAAAAACAACGACCAACAAGCTTGTCTAGGATTCAACCGCTTGGCGGACTCGAGATAAGTCAAGTTCTTATGATCAGTCAAGACCACCACGCGATGCTTAGCTCCTTCAAGCCAATGACGCCACTCCTCCAATGCCCACTTCATGGCCAGCAACTTTCGATTGCCCACATCATAATTACGCTCAGCAGGCGAAAACTTCCTGGAAAAGAAGGCGCATGGTTTCATCACCGAGCAATCAGAACTTCTCTGCAACAAAACAGCCCCTGCTCCAATCTCAGAAGCATCAACCTCGACCTGGAACGGAAGCGAAACATCTGGTTGACACAACACAGGGGCAGAAGAAAAACAACGTTTCAACTCTTGAAAAGCTTCCACAGCAGCAGAAGACCAATTGACCAAATCAGCATCTTTCTTGGTCAAATCGGTCAATGGTTTAGCAATACTAGAAAAATTGCAGATGAAGCGACGATAAAAATTAGCAAAGCCCAGGAACTTTTGCAGACTTTTCAGAGATGTCGGCTGAGTCCAATTATGGATGGCTTTGACCTTAACAGGATCCATCTCGATAGTAGAAGGGGAAAAGATGAACCCCAAAAATGAAACCTTCTGAACACCAAAGAGACACTTTGATCCTTTCACAAACAAAGAATTAGCACGCAGGACCTGAAACACCGTTCTGACCTGCTTCACATGAGACTCCCAATCATCCGAGAAGATCAAAATGTCATCCAAGTACACAATCAGGAATTTATCCAGGTACTCTCGGAAGATGTCATGCATAAAGGACTGAAACACTGATGGAGCATTGGCAAGTCCGAATGGCATTACTAGATACTCAAAATGGCCCTCGGGCGTATTAAATGCAGTTTTCCACTCATCGCCTCGCTTAATACGCACAAGATTATACGCACCACGAAGATCTATCTTGGTGAACCAACTAGCCCCCTTAATCCGAGCAAACAAATCAGATAACAATGGCAAGGGGTACTGAAATTTAACCTTGATCTTATTTAGAAGGCGGTAATCTATACAAGGTCTCAGTGAACCATCCTTCTTGGCTACAAAAAAGAACCCTGCTCCCAATGGCGACGATGACGGGCGAATATGCCCCTTCTCCAAAGACTCCTTCACATAACTCCGCATAGCGGCGTGCTCAGGCACAGATAAATTAAACAGTCGACCTTTTGGGAATTTACTACCAGGAATCAAATCGATAGCACAATCACAATCCCTATGCGGAGGTAGGGTATCGGACTTGGGCTCATCAAATAAATCCCGGTAATCAGACAAGAACTCAGGAACCTCAGAAGGGGTGGATGACGAAATAGTCAGAAATGGGACATCACCATGTACCCCCTGACAACCCCAGCTGGACACAGACATGGATTTCCAATCTAAAACTGGATTATGGACTTGTAGCCATGGCAACCCCAACATGACCACATCATGCAGATTATGCAACACCAGAAAGCGAATAACCTCCTGATGTGCAGGAGCCATGCACATGGTCAGCTGGGTCCAGTACTGAGGCTTATTCTTGGCCAAAGGCGTAGCATCAATTCCTCTCAATGGAATAGGACACTGAAAGGACTCCAAGAAAAACCCACAACGCCTAGCATACTCCAAGTCCATCAAATTCAGAGCAGCGCCTGAGTCCACAAATGCCATGACAGAATACGATGACAAAGAGCAGATCAAGGTAACGGACAGAAGAAATTTTGACTGTACCGTACCAACGGTGGCAGACCTAGCGAACCGCTTAGTGCGCTTAGGACAATCAGAGATAGCATGAGTGGAATCACCACAGTAGAAACACAGTCCATTCAGACGTCTGTGTTCTTGCCGTTCAACTCTGGTCAAAATCCTATCGCACTGCATAGACTCAGGTTTAAGCTCAGGTAATACCGCCAAATGGTGCACAGATTTACGCTCGCGCAAGCGTCGACCGATCTGAATGGCCAAAGACATAGACTCATTCAGACCAGCAGGCATAGGAAATCCCACCATGACATCTTTAAGGGCTTCAGAGAGACCTTTTCTGAAAATAGCTGCGAGCGCACCTTCATTCCACTGAGTGAGTACGGACCACTTTCTAAATTTCTGACAATATACCTCTATTTCATCCTGACCCTGACACAGAGCCAGCAAATTCTTCTCTGCCTGATCCACAGAATTAGGCTCATCGTACAGCAATCCGAGCGCCAGGAAAAATGCATCGATATTACTTAATGCAGGATCCCCTGGCGCAAGGGAAAATGCCCAGTCCTGAGGATCGCCACGCAAAAAAGAAATAACGATCCTAGCTTGTTGAACTGGGTCACCAGAGGAGCGAGGTTTCAAAGCCAGAAATAGTTTACAATTATTTTTGAAACTCAGAAATTTAGTTCTATCTCCAAAAAACAAATCAGGAATAGGGATTCTCGGTTCTAACATAGAATTCTGAACCACAAAGTCTTGAATACTTTGTACTCTTGCAGTGAGCTCGTCCACACATGAAGACAGACCTTTAATGTCCATTGCTACACCTGTGTCCTGAACCACCAAAATGTCTAGGGGAAAAAAAGGCAAAACACAGTGCAAAGAAAAAAAAATGGTCTCAGAACTTCTTTTTTCCCTCTATTGAGAATCATTAGTACTTTGGCTTCCAGTACTGTTATGAAAGGTAATTCAGTACCACAATGGACATACAGGTCAGCGCACATACAGTAACCTGGCAATAACCCAAAAAACAAGAACGAGGTCTGAGACGTGGGAACTCTGTTGACCGCAATCCCTAATCCTCTCCAACCACACTAAAGGCAGCCGTGGTTTGCGCCTAACGCTGCCTATGCAACTCGGCACGGCCTGAGAAACTAGCTAGCCTGAAGATAGAATATAAGCCTACCTTGCCTCATAGAAATACCCCAAAGGAAAAGACAGCCCCCACATATAATGACTGTGAGTTAAGATGAAAAGACAAACGTAGAGATGAAATAGATTTAGCAAAGTGAGGCCCAACTTTCTGAACAGAGCGAGGATAGGAAAGGTAACTTTGCGGTCAACACAAAACCCTACAAAAACCACGCAAAGGGGGCAAAAAGATCCTCCGTACCGAACTAACGGCACGGAGGTACACCCTCTGCGTCCCAGAGCTTCCAGCAAGCAGAAAAAAACAAATTGACAAGCTGGACAGAAAAAAACAGCAAACAAATAGCAAAGAGGAACTTAGCTAAGCAGAGCAGCAGGCCACAGGAACGATCCAGGAGGAAACAGGTCCAATACTAGAACATTGACTGGAAGCCAGGATCAAAGCACTAGGTGGAGCTAAATAGAGAAGCACCTAACGACTTCACCACATCACCTGAGGAAGGAAACTCAGAAGCCGCAGTACCACTTTCCTCCACCAACGGAAGCTCACAGAGAGAACCAGCCGAAGTACCACTTGTGACCACAGGAGGGAGCTCTGCCACAGAATTCACAACAGCCATCGCCATACTTTTGTCTTTACATCATTCTGGTAGAGGTCGATCTTGGTTTCATCTGTCCAAAGAATGTTCTTCCAGTACTGTGCTAGCCTTTTTTTCTTGATGCTTATGAGTGGCTTGCATCGTGCAGTGAACCCTCTGTATTTACTTTCATGGAGTCTTCTCTTTATGGTAGATTTGGATATTGATACGCCTACCTCCTAGAGAGTGTTGTTCACTTGGTCGGCTGTTGTGAAGGGGTTTCTCTTGTCCATGGAGATTATTCTGCGATCATCCACCACTGTTGTCTTCTGTGGGTGCCCAGGTCTTTTTGCATTGATGAGTTCACCAGTGCTTTCTTTCTTTCTCAGGATGTACCAAACTGTAGATTTTGCCACTCCTAATATTGTAGCAATTTCTCGGAGGGGTTTTTTCTGTTTTCGCAGCTTAAGGATGGCTTGTTTCACCTGCATGGAGAGCTCCTTTGACCGCATGTTTACTTCACTGCAAAACCTTCCAAATGCAAGCACCACACCTCAAATCAACTCCAGGCCTTTTATCTGCTTTATTGAGAATGACATAACGAAGGGATTGCCCACACCTGTCCATGAAAGTGTCTTGGAGTCAATTGTCCAATTACTTTTGGTCCCTTTAAAAACAAGGTGGCACATGTTAAGGAGCTGAAACTCCTAAACCCTTCATCCAATTTTAATGTGGATACCCTGAAATGAAAGCTGAAAGTCTGAACTTCAACTGTATCTGAATTGTTTTGTTTAAAATTCTATGTGGTAATGTCTATAACCAAAATTAGAAAAATGTCTCTGTCCAAATATATATGGAGTTAACTGTATGTCAGAAGCTAAAGTACTCACTAAGTGTATGGCAAAAATGCTGTGTAGAAAGCCTAAACCTTTTAATTTGAGCTGTAACTTTGTACAATGCTATGTGAAGTACTAAAATAACAGAATCTTCATGCATATTCCTACAGGAGATCAGCGGCATCAGAGATCTCTGACTACATTTCATGAAATAACATGCATTCTTGGCTAATGGTTAAAGGGGATAGCGGTGTGGATTTTGTCAAAGATTCTTCGTGGTTTCGCAGCAAAATTTGTAACGTGATATGGCTGTCCTTACCCAAGATTTGTCCTTGTGTAATTATACAGAGTTCTAAAAAGGAGAGAGAATACTTTATAACTCAATAGACAAATATTTTATGGTTAAAATAATAATGGTTTAGTGTTGTCGGGAGGCTTCCATTGGTTGTAAACAGTGCAATGTATTGAAGGTGTTAGGGTAATTTAGAAGCTTAGCATTTCAGCTGTTCTGTGTCCATTATTCTGGAATCCCATATAAGCTGACATGGTAACACGTGTAGCCTTAAAGTAACCGGCAATAATTGTATCTGGATTAGTGTAGTGTGGTTAACCTTTATTAGTACTTTATATCCATCATAAAACATTAGTAATGCAATAGCCATAGATGTGGCTATGTGGTGCAAAAGGATCATTTTCACACTCGCTATGTATTACTTGCCTTACACTGACATACATTTTTCTTCTCTATATTAACTAATTGCACTCCAATTAATAGGGTTTGCTGTTCTCTAAAATTGGATGGGTTTTTCTTAGGATATGTCAACAATGTTTGTTCGATCGGTAGTGGTCACTTTTATCCATGCTGATTAGCTTTTTGAATGGACCCCAAGCTAACCATTCAACATGTACGATTCTCATAAGAGGATGGGGGTTCAGTGTGAGCCCCCCACCCAATATTGTGTATAAATCAGCATAATTGAAAAAAAATTAAACAACCTACACTTGTGCATATGAATTTTATCAACCCAAAGCAAATATATTGGGATCCTAGACACAATCACAAAACCAGAAAAACAAGGATCCCTAAAATATAACTTTTAATAGATAAAGTTAAAAACAGTTATTCCAAAATTGAGAACACTACCTACTTGCCTACCGCAGAAATTTAGGGTGCCAACCTCCACAGTTAGGTAGGGGCCAGTATAGTGGACCCACAGGGCTCAATAGGGCACATAAAATATTTTTTTTCCCTATGGTAACCCATTTATTGTAGTGTTTTCAAATTTGGAATAACTTTTTTAAACTTGTCCATGTGACCCAGAACGTCAATAATATTTATGTAATTATGTATGTACTGTAGATAGATATACTTCACTTGGTAAACTGAAGTGAGATAAATATAGACAGAAATTAAATTTTATGGACTCAATAGCTAAAAATTGGCATGTGCATTTGTATCCACCCCTTTTTCTATGAAGCCCCTAAAAATTTCTAGAAAAAGTTAGCTTACCAGACCAAGTGTTTAACCTACCAATTGCAGACCAGCGCCTTGTATGGATCCAAGGGTGAGGCAGTCACAACAAAATCCAAAGACGAAAAAAAAATCCAGCGAATGGCAGAGGTTGCTAAAATCTAACTTTTATTCCATGTGAATAAAATTAAACTAAGATATGTTATCCAGCATTGTAGCACACAAACAGAACAATCGGCGATCAACGCGTTTCGACTGGAGTCTTATTCATGATCTTATTCATAGTTCATTAATAAGATGCAAGTCAAAACGCGTTGATCGCTGATTGTTCCCTGTTTGTGTGCTACAATGCTGAATACCATATGTTGGTTTAATTTTATTCACATGGAATAAGACTTTTTAGCAACCTCCGCCATTCGCTGGATTTTTTTTATCCTAAAACTTTCTGGTGCAAGCAATTTCATAAGTCACATGCTTAGTGAAAGGAAGTCCACCTGTGTGCAATCTAAGTGTCACATTGTCAGTATATGCACTTAGCCTTTTCTGAAAGACCACAGAGGCAGCAACATTAACCAAACAACACTATGAAGACCAAGGAGATCTCCAAACAAGCCAGGGACAAAGTTGTTGATAAGTACAAGTCAGGATTGGGTTATTAACCCCTTCATGACCAGGGGATTTTTCGTTTTTCCGTGTTCGTTTTTCGCTCCCCTCCTTCCCAGAGCCATAACTTTTTTATTTTTCCGTCAATTTGGCCATGTGAGGGCTTATTTTTTGCGGGACGAGTTGTACTTTTGAACGACATCATTGGTTTTAGCATGTCGTGTACTAGAAAACGGGAAAAAAATTCCAAGTGCGGTGAAATTGCAAAAAAAGTGAAATCCCACATTGGTTTTTTGTTTGGCTTTTTTGCTAGGTTCACTAAATGCTAAAAATGACCTGCCATTATGATTCTCCAGGTCATTACGAGTTCATAGACACCAAACATGACTAGGTTATTTTTTATCTAAGTGGTGAAAAAAAATTCCAAACTTTGCTAAAAAAAAAAAAAAAATTGCGCCATTTTCCGATACTCGTAGCGTCTCCATTTTTCGTGATCTGGGGTCGGTTGAGGGCTTATTTTTTGCGTGCCGAGATGACGTTTTTAATGATAGCATTTCGGTGCAGATACGTTCTTTTGATCGCCCGTTATTGCATTTTAATGCAATGTCGCGGCGACCAAAAAAACGTAATTCTGGCGTTTTGAGTTTTTTTCCCGCTACGCTGTTTAGCGATCAGGTTAATACTTTTTTTTATTTGATAGATCGGGCAATTCTGAGCGCGGCGATACCAAATATGCGTAGATTTGATATTTTTTTTATTGATTTATTTTGATTGGGGCGAAAGGGGGGTGATTTAAACTTTTATGTTTTTTTTATTTTTTTCACATTTTTTTAAACTTTTTTTTTTAACTTTTGCCATGCTTCAATAGCCTCCATGGGAGGCTAGAAGCAGGGACAGCACGATCGGCTCTGCTACATAGCAGCGATCTGCTGATCGCTGCTATGTAGCAGAATTGCACGTGTGCTGTGAGCGCCGACCACAGGGTGGCGCTCACAGCGACGGGCAATCAGTAACCATAGAGGTCTCAAGGACCTCTATGGCTACAATGGAGACGCATCGCCGACCCCCGGACATGTGACGGGGGTCGGCGATGACGTCATTTCCGGCCGCCCGGCCGGAAGCGGTAGTTAAATGCCGCTGTCTGCGTTTGACAGCGGCATTTAACTAGTTAATAGGTGCGGGCAGATCGCGATTCTGCCCGCGCCTATTACGGGCACATGTCAGCTGTTCAAAACAGCTGACATGTCCCGGCTTTGGTGCGGGCTCACCGCGGAGCCCTGCATCAAAGCAGGGGAGCCGGCATTGGACGGTATAGTACGTCCGATGCCGGTAAGGGGTTAAATTTAAAAAAAAATCCCAATCTATGATGATCCCCGGAGCACCATAAAATCTATTCTCCTCAAATGACAAGAACATGATACCAGAACAAACCTGCTAAGAGAGGGCCGTCCACCAAAACTCTCAGCCTGGGCAAGGAAGGCCTTAATCAGAAAGGCAGCACAGAGATCAAAGGTAACCTGAAGGAGCTGCAGCGGTCTCAAGCAAAGACTTGAGCATCTGTCCATGCGACCACAATAAGCCATATACTCAGTACAGATGTCCTTTATGGAAAAGTGAACAGAAAACTTACGCACAAAAATTGTAAGGCTTATTTTGAGTTTGCCAAGAGACATGTGGGAGGCTCCCCAAATGTATGGAGGAATGTGCTATGGTCAGATGAGACCAAAATTGAACATTTTGGCCATGAAGGTAGACGCTATGTCTGCTGCCAAACCAACACAGCTCACCCCCTCCTCCCCAGAACACCATCCTCACAGTGAAACAGTGGTGGAAGCATAATGCTGTATGGATGTTTTTTGGCAGCGGGGATTGGGAATATGGTCCAAGTTGAAGGGAAGTTCGATGGTGCGAAATACAGGGATATTCTTGTGCAAACGTGTTTAGATCTGTCATTGATTTGAGACTGAGACAAAGGTTCACCTTCTAACTAGTCAATGACTCAAAGCATACTGCTAAAGCAAGACCCGAGTGGTTTAAGGGGAAATGTGTATATGTTTTGGAGTGGACTAAGCCCAGACCTTAATCCAATTGAGAATCTGTGTTCCAGGTTTTGAAGTAGCAAAACAAAATATGCCAAGGGAGTGAATACTTTTGAAAGCCCCTCTATATGTGTATAACAAAGAGGAAAAGGTATCCAGCAACACATTCATCTGTGAATAATTATTTAAAAGCAAAAATCTTTAATGTATAACATGGTTAAAATTATGGTATAAAACCATTAGTTTTATACACACATATACTAAAAAAAAAACTAAATCCAGCTCACCGCAGTAGAACCCAATGGCATGAACTATGATTAAGAACCAGTCGGTTTGAAATGCGCAAGGCTATGAGTTTCCCGGGTTACTTGCTTTTGTTCTAAACTAATGTTTTTTTACCATAATTTTACCATGATATACATTAAAGATTTTTGTTTTTAAATAATTGTTCACCAATGGATCTGTTGCTGGATACCTTTCCTTCTTTGATACTGCTTGTTTGCTGTTAACACAAACTTCTTTCCGTGCTTGACCATTGGATTCTACTGCGGTGAGCTGGATTTTCTCTACAAAGTTTTTTTTGTATATGTGTGTATGTAATGACTATGGGGGTTCTCTCTTGTACTAGCCTTTCTTTCGGTGTCCTAACATTGGTTTGTTTTATATGTGGCCAACCTGTGTATGCAACAATTTACCTACTTTGCACTAAGGCTTATGATGTCATAGTTGTTTTATACCTTGTGTGGGTTTGTGACAGATATTTGCTTGATACATGACATTGAACACTTTTAATAGTTTTTTCTGTTGTAATTGCTGGTTCTAATGTATGTTTCTATTTGCAATTTTTTATCAATAAAATGTTATATATTTTTTTCACCAATATTTTTTTTATTTCTGGGATTTTTTAACAATTTTTGGGAAGGGGATTATAGTTTGTTGTCAATAAAGTGAATGATGAAACTTAAGAGTGATCTAAGCCTTGTTCTATTAAACAAGTCCAGAATAATTGGAGGCAGCACACTGTTTTGTAGTGAAAAGGAGCTATTTAATCAGCCCAGAAAGCGACGTTTTGGTCCCAACAACGTCACTTTCTGGGCTGATTAAATGGCTCCTTTTCACTACAAAACGGTGTGCTGCCTCCAATTTTTCTGGATTTTTATAATTGAGGTTTGCTATTTGCCTGCGAGGCTCTGCACCCAGACTCTTTTTGTGCTGCTCTAATTCTCTTTTATCTATCTATCTATCTATCTATCTATCTATCTATCTATACAAGCAAGTGGTGGGTGGTTTGCCAAACTGTAATCCACAAAAGCTCACGGTAAAGAAAATTAAATGTATTACAAATGCCATGTATAAGAACAATAGATATCAATAAAAATACATATGCATGGTGTTATGACTGCACATGCACACGAGTGGCATACGAACCAGGGTGACAAATACCCCAACCTGACAGGTACCTGTTCAGACTGGTAAAAGCCCTACTTTCACCCTGGTCTGTCTGTACCTGACAGCAGAGGTTGGCACCCTAAGATAGCGCAAATGGCAACCCCACTTGATGGTGGCTCATCCTGAATGCTCCTAACTGCTCCTAGTATAGCTGTACCTGTGTAGCAACTCACTTGCGAAAATAGGTCATACACTAAAAACTGCACCTGTCCCAGCTCGTTCCTGTATAGACTAGATATCTTTACTTCACAGTCCATAGTTGTACCTGTGGGTCCAGAAATAGAAGTAACCACAGACTAGGAAATGGCAACTCTGGCCTAAACTTCATGGCCTAAAATTTGTGAAACAGCTGATGAGTAAGCAATGTTAGAATACATAGCAAACCTCAAAAGCAACCAAAGATCTTCAAAAGTTAAAGTAATGCAGTGTTCTTCAATGGCCGAGTCAGTGATTGATCTTGCCAGCATGCTTTTCCCAAACTGAATGGAATAGGATCCACAAACAAGCAGTAACTAAAGATGGCTACAGTAACGTTCTGTCAAAGCATCACTGTGTTTGGTGCTTTCCTTTGTGATCAATACTTTATTTTTAATCCTTTGTGTATTGGTGCATTTTGTGTTGTGCATGTTCTCGTTCATCGTGTTTTGAGGGTTTTTTTATGGGCAGTGATCCTAAGCTTATTTAAAGTTCTGTAATAACTCCAGTTTCAGACTTGGACAAATCACCTCAAAGCTGAGTGATTTCTTATCAGCACTTTGAAGGAGCCACTTTTAAGCACTGTAAAGGACTGGGAAGGGAATTGAGGTTTCCGATCTAATTTCACAGGAAGTCCGTTTGTTTGGTCTATCATATTTACTTCCATTCAGTTCCCAGAAATGTCAGTGAATAATTGCAGATTTTAGGAAAGCGTTTGCTTACTTGTTAGCTTAGCTGCACTAAATCTTCGACAGGAAAAAAAAAAAAGAATGTTATTGATAATTTGACAGGTTAAAAATAGATATTTATCAATAGATTTTAGTATTTCCATTAGTTGCTGAACATTTGTGATGCAACAAATCTTAGAGGTTGTCCATGACTATGATACTTATGACCTATGAGGTCATCTGTTACTAGCCACGGATATAAGGAACCTCCGTATGCCGTATAATTGCCTTTTTTAGGCACTGCAGCTCAGATATTATTCACTTCAACAGATTCAGAGCTGCAGTGCCCAGGAATGAATTCTACAAAGTGTACAGAACTGTGCTGCTCTGGAGCTGATTGGCAGAGGTTCAAAATCCAGCGCTCTCACCCATCTGATTATTGGTTACCTAGCTATCTACTGTAGTTGGGAGAAGTTTCTTCTTGATGGCCTGATGTTGGTTTTATATATTGGTTATATTTGGCATTTCCTGCAAAAAGAAAAACTAATGAAGAAACTATTAACTTGGCCGATATTCAGTGGCCAGATGTTTAATCTGAATGTATAGAAAATGTAAAGGGGTTGTCCACTACTTGGACAACCTTCCCTCAATCCATTCTTTTCCCCCTTTTAAAAGAATAACACTTACGGTATGTGTCCACGTTCAGGATTGCATCAGGATTTGGTCAGGATTTTTCATCAGTATTTGTAAGCCAAAACCAGGAGTTGGTGATAAATGCAAAAGTGGAGCATATGTTTATATTATACTTTTCCTCTAATTGTTCCACTCCTGGTTTTGGCTACAAATACTGATGAAAAATCCTGACCAAATCCTGATGCAATCCTGAACGTGGACACATACCCTTATACTCGCCTCCAGGTTTTGGCACTGTTCCAGCGGTTTCAGCACTCAACATCGGCGATCGCATAAGTGTAATGTCACACAAATGGTGCGACCGCTTAGCTCTCCCAGCCATCTGTCCGATTGCTTACATTTGGAGGAAGTGAGCACTGTTGAACTCTCTCTTCCTCCTGAAGTCTGTGACATGTCTGATGGCAGGGAGAGTGGAGCTACCACTGAATGGCCGTAGGGTTTGCGTGATGTCACACTGTTGCCCGATTGCCTTTGAGTCAGGGCCGCCAGCACCGAAAGTGAGTATAATTGTTATTTTAAAAGGAGGGAATCCTGCAGATTGAGGAATGGACAACCCCTTTATATTCCTTGTCACACTTTTTTAAGTTATTATTTATAATGTTTTAAGTAATTTTAGCCCATGTAAAAATGGTGCCAGTAAAAACTAAATCACTCCCAGCAAAAAAGCCAAGCCTTTGCGTATTACCATTGATAGAAAAAAAATCGACCTAAAAGACAATGGTGTAATTTTTTTTTCAATTTAAAATACAATACATATTAAGTGATCCTTTTGAAATCTAGTTTACACCACAAAAATCACGCTACAGTATGTTAATGGAAAAAGATGATGTCCCTAAGAAGGCTGAATGAGAAAATGAAGAACCCTTTGAATGCTTATCCTCTGTGTCCTTCCTGTGACGTGCCCATAGAGACTTGGGAAATAAGCAGAGCTAGGTACACATTATAGAAGGAAGGGTTCAGCTGGTTGTTCTTTGGCATTCTGTTTCATCACTTGACGCTTTCACAGAATAGCTATTAAATAAGAAAGGTCATTACTTTATACCTGCTCACAGCACGCACTTTACCGCTAATGCGTTTTGTATTGGTGACTGAAGAGCAATTTTCAACGTTGCCGTTTGTTCCGAAGTGTTCCACCTACTGAACAATGTGATTAACAGTGAAAGCACAAAAATGTAAAAAATTTAGCTCGTACTAATTCCACATCTTTTCTACATTTCTACCAAACTCCAGTGCAGTAGTTCACATAAAAGGATGACCTACTTTTACATAATTGATCTGATTGACAATTCTTAATGTACATATATGAGAAAGATCTGTGTCTATCTGTTCCATTAATCTCCCTGCATGCTGTATTCTGATTCTTTTTCTGGATCAGAACCAGCCTTTCAATACATGAGGCTCTGTTAAAGGGATGGCCCACTACTAGGACAACTCCTTCTCCTGCCCCATGCATGGCCTCAATAAAATAAAAACACATATACTCCCCTCCTGTGTTGGCGCCGTTCTCGTGCGGTTACATGACACGTGCCCAGCATCCAATCAGCACTGGCGTCACTTTCCCTGCCTTCAGACAGATTTAACATTAAGAGGAAGTCAGAGATCAACTGCAGCCCTGACTGCCTCTTCTTGCTCAATTTACCCTATGGCGAGGACAGTTATATCAACTTTGATTTAGGCGCCGGGGTCACGTGTCACAAAACAGTATGGGAGACCCAGGGAGAGTGAGTGCTGACACCACCGTAACAGCTCCAGCATGGGAGGTGAGTTTTATTTTATCGGGCCTAAGCATGGGGTATCAGAAGAGATTATCTTAGTAGTGGACAACTTCTTTAAACATGAATGACAGGTGGAAACCTTCCTTTTTTATTGTAATCATTTTTTATTATGCCTTAAGTAGTATGTCCACCAAATATTTAAAGTGATTGTCCCACTTGAAATATTTATGGCATATCAATAGACTATGCCATTAATACCCACTAGAAGTGTACGCCACGACAGGGTGCTGCCTCTATCTCAAAAGCAGGGAATCCATTGGAGTGAAGAGGTGGCTGTGCATGGGAGCTCTGAAAATTGCTGTGCAATCGACTATTGATTACTATTTGGTATGTTATCATTACATTATATTACAAAAATTGAAGTAGAGAAGTGTATGAATTTGCCTTAAGAAATTAACCCATTCAATTGGGACTGACAATCAGCAGTGAAATCTGATGTTAAACTCAATTTATTTCAGGAAGCCATCATGTCTAAGGTCAAACTTTCATTTAAAGATTTGTTTTCTAGCTATGTATGTATATAATTCTGGAAGTGTACAATGTTACCTCTGTACCTAGTTCATCCTAAATTTCATTACCAGGTCTACGGTATTTTATGCCTTTATCTCTCCGTCGAGTGGGTTAGCACACTGTAAATGTGATAATACAAGCAGTTTGCTATCATTAGGATTAACCTTGGGCTGGGCACATTCTTTACGTGGGGGTTTTGGTTTATGTAAGAATTTGTGGAATATTTATTCTTTGCTTAAACAATGTGTAAGGAAAGTAGCTAGTAATAAGATTTATATATATTCTGCAGGTTGTATTTATCTGAAGCTTACTTCCATAAAACTCCTTCTTGAATTTCTGTGTTCCAAGAATTCCCAAGTACTAGTCCCGCTGATAACAGAGGTCTGCAACTAAAAAGCTGATTATTTTCAGATAATGTCCAAGTATTTTGGAGTTTTGATAGTGAAACAAATATTGAAAAAAGTCCGAAACGTCAGGACTTACCACAAACCTATAGGTTCTTCTGCCAACTCTGATGTGAATCATCGGCAGGTAGCTTATTTTCTTTTCCCATTAACATCAATAGAAACTGTGTGATTGGCTGTTGGTGGTTAGTGACATAGTGAAAGGTCCTTATGCTTTCAAGAATCTAGCATTGGAGTTTCATCCATGAACCGTGTTTCCCCAAATTAGCGCTATGGCTTTGCGGAAGTGGATTAATTCACCTGACCGTTTCTGTTTCATTTGTGGTGAATATACAATGTTGAATCAACAGCTGAATTTTAAAGACTTTGTTATAACGTTTGGGCGCCTCATAAACTCATAAAGTGTGCAAACTATGTGTTGAGGACCTCTGATATTGGTTCAAGAGTAAGAAAAAAACTTTCCGTTATGGGATTCCTATGGTATGGTGAGAGCAAAAGAACCATAGTGACGACTGTTACTTTTGTTCATGCAATGTGAAAGGCTATAATTCCAAATGGAAGCATTCCATTTCAAATCCCAGTCTTCACTCAGCAATTCATCCCATCGCCCATGGCACAGATTTACCAGTACCCAAGGTCCCTGCTACCTCGGAAGACATAACTAGCTCCGATGAAGGTGGAATCATACCTGAACCAGCTGATAAGTCAAGTTCTGACTTTGAAGATTATACAAGACCAATTTTTTATTTTTTTCCCAGGAGGAGATGAAGGATTTAGTAAGGGACTTTTGGAAGATTCAAGATGCCACTGTTACTCTGATCAAGGCTCAAAAGCAGAAATTTAATGTTACCAGGAGTGTCTTTTTCATGGTTCAGACATTGTGAAAAGGAGTTCCTTACTTTGCCCAGGAAGACAATTTGGTTTATTGCATCGATGTCGAAGGTTTGATGGGTCAATTCAAAATCCAATGTGATTCAGAGCAGTGGCGTCTTTTTATAGGTTCTTCAAAAAGAAGTCTCAAAGCATATTTACTCCACAAAGGCATTTTTTACGCTTCCATCCCTGTAGGTCATTCCGTACACTTGAAGGAAACCTACGAGTACTCGGAATTGGTTATTCGTAAACTTAAATATGAAGACCACAGTTGGAAAGTATGTGAGGATTTGAAGGTCTTGTGCATGCTGCTCGGGCAACAAGCTGGGTATGCCAAATACCGTTGTTTTCTGTGCCTGTGGGATAGCCGAGGATGCTCAGATGGTGAAAAAAAATGTCCTCCAAGAAATTTTGGTACCTCTCTATAAAGTTCTACCACATCTGCATATAAAATTGGCTTGATGAAGCAATTCATAAAATCACTTCCAAGAGATGGGGAATGCTTTAAATGCTTGGTCACCAAGTTTCCATGCCTCATGGAGACAAAATTTAAGGAAGGTGTGTTCATCGGACCAGATATTAGAAAACTTATAGCTGATAAAGAGTTTGTCAATACTATGATGGATCCTCAAAAACAAGGGTGTATTGCTTTTTAAGAGGTTGTAGAGAAATGTTTAGGCAATAAAAAAAGATTGGTGGCTCAGTGGGATAGCACTGCAGCCTTGCAGAGCTGGGGTCCTGGGTTAAATCCCAACAAGGACAACAACTGCAAGGAGTTTGTATGTTCTCCCCGTGTTTGCATGAGTTTCCTCTGGGTACTCTGGATTCCTTCCACATTCCAAAGACATACTGATAGGGAATTTAGATTGCGAGCCCCATCGGGGATAGCGATGATAATGTGTGAAAACTGTAAAGCGCTGCAAAATATGTTAGCGCTATATAAAAATAAAGATTATTATCTTTATTATCCTGACTACAAAAAGATCATCTGGCGAATGCTGAAAGGTAATCTGTCACCTAATTTTGGCCCTATAAGCTTCGGCCACGGCCATCAGGGACTTACCTACAGCAGTCTTTAATGTAAACTGTCCTGAAAGTTTGGGAGCTGTGAGTGAAGAGCAAGGTGATCAATTCCACCAGGACATTAAAGATATGGAAAGATGATACCAGGGAAAATGGAGCATTACAATGATGGCAGACTACTGTTACTGTTGGATGCTTCAGAGAGACATTTCAAATGCTACTCACAAGCATAAAAGTACCAAGAGAAGCCTCACAGGGAAAAAAATGATTTTAGTGAGTGTAAGGCTAGGTTCACATTTGCGTAGGACAGAACAGCGTAGGGCTGCATAGTTCCTCCGTTAAGC
Source organism: Ranitomeya imitator (assembly GCF_032444005.1). Taxonomy (NCBI): domain Eukaryota; kingdom Metazoa; phylum Chordata; class Amphibia; order Anura; family Dendrobatidae; genus Ranitomeya; species Ranitomeya imitator. The sequence goes on along the minus strand of NC_091285.1, from coordinate 230,515,941 downwards.
CCCGCCCACTGCCGCACCTTCTTCCATTCTGCTCCCCCTATGTCAGCATGCGCCATGCGTACCTATCTTTAATATTGGGTATGCAGGCCATGCGAACGTATGCGGATGCCTCCGCATGCGTCATTTTGACGCTGCGCCGGCCGCAACAAAATGCAACATTGTCAAAACGACGCATGCGGAGGTATCCACATATATTCGTATGGCCTACAAACCCAATGTTAAAGATAGGTACGCAGGACGCATGCAGACTTAGATGAAGCTCAATGCAAGAGGTGCCCCGTGGGCGGGGCTTAACGGTGGAACTACGCAGCCCTCCCCAGCTCTGCCCAACGCAAATGTGAAGCCAGCCTTAGTGAGCTCATTTTAGTTCCAAAATTATTTTCATGAAAAAATTGTAAAAAAATTATTTTATAAGTTTATTTTAATTTATTTTGTGGTATTGTGGTATTACTTAACATAGTTACCTAAATTGTCAGGAAATGTGATGTCATATGACAAAATAAAGGTAAATTGAGTATTGCTATTGTTATCCATTTGCATTTAGTATAATTTTTCTATTTCTACTACTATTTCCCATCTGTGTGACTATTCGCTATATTATATTTACTATACATTTAATGTGTTATGACAACCTTTTTTCTGATTGATGCATCTGATGCATATTCATTAGCTTCTAGCTATGTAAATCACTGTTATCCACTGAAATGTTGCCACTTTGCACATTGGAGAAGAAAACTTCCATCATTTTACATCTGAGCTTGTTTAGAGTGTCGCTGATAGATTATCCATCTAATGTATGTTCTGATTTTTTTGCATTATACTTCAATATATATGCAGCAGGTGAAATAAGTATTGAACATATATATTTCTAATGGTGCTATTGACATAAAATTTTCATCAGATGGACAATTCTTATAATTTTCACTCATCTGTCTGAAATCTTGTGGGGAGCAGTTGGTCATGACCGGTTTATGATGAAATGATGTTCTTTCTACTTCTGGATTATGGCCCCAACAGTGCTCACTGGAACCCTCAGTAATTTAGAAACTTTTTTTTCCATGCCATTAGTATGTTTTGCAACAATAAGGTTGTGATGGTCTTGAGACAACTTTTCCCTGTAATTTCTCATTATTACTTCCAACTTAATTTATAGACATTTATGGATTGATTTCTTTGCCTGTGTGGATTGGATGTGTTGTCACCGACATCTGGTGAGAATTTGATGTCAATAGCACCTTTAGAAATATATTTACTTAGACTATAGGTGTTGTGTTCAATATTTTTCTGCCGCTGTATTAATAGTGAAGTCTACAATCGCAGGCAGTGTCTTCTCCCTTCCTGTACCAGCTGGTGACTTGCATTGTTTAAGATTGTTGTTTTCTGTTATGTATACCCCTTCTCACATATAAATTGACATGGAATAAATGGCGCTATAATAATAACTAATGATAATACAAAGTCTTTCTGTGTTAGATTTCACCTAAAATTATGTAGATTCTATCTGTATATAGACAATTTGGAAGAATAATTGTACCTGTATGGTAGAATAAAGAAGTGTTCTGAGTATACCATATTTACAGACCATATACATTGCTATAATGTAGCTAACATTACGGACTGTCCTGCTTCCTTTTGCAATTTTTAAATTTCTTATATGGGTGTTTTTTTTTTTTTTTTACAGATCTGCAAAGTATGGGAAAAACATTTTTTTATGATTACCAATTGTAATGACTTTTTATTGCAAACATGTACATTTTTTTAAGTTTATATTTGTTCAATACTGCACATTATGTATAGATGTCAAATTGTTCTTAGTTAAATACCTTAGCTTTATAGCCTCCATTTTCAGCTGTGACATTATAATGCAAAGAGATTTACTTTCATCAAACCATCCGTGATGGTAAATATCCCCAGGCATATTATTATTTACTGTGCACATTACCCAGTCCATATGTTTTATGAAGCTGGGTCAATATCTAAGGCTGCGTTCACATTTGTGCGGTGCTGCGTCGGCGACGCAACGCACAACGCAAACAAGAACGCATGCAAAACGCATAGTTTTGTGACGCATGCGTCCTTTTTTGGCCGGATTTTGGATGCAAAAAAAATGCAATTTGCTGCGTCCTCTGCGCCCTGACGCTTGCGGCAAAAAAGATGCATGCATCACAAAACGCATGCAAACACATGTCCATGCGCCCCCATGTTAAATATAGGGGCGCATGACGCATGCGTCGCCGCGGCTGCGCCCGACGCACCACCGCAAGATGCTAATGTGAACGTAGCCTTAATGAGATATTAGACCTATTGCACACTTTGCAACATAGCAGATCACATGAGTAATACTGCCCCACAGTCTGTTGGCTCCACTGCAGCAAATAATTGTTAAGAAATAGCACTTTGCATAGACGAGGGGCAGTACACTGAAACAGTGTCTGCAAATGAAGATTTTCGTTTTGGCTTTTATCCTTAGTCATGTGACAAGGCTCTTTGGAGAGTCGATATTGACTTTTAGGATTGCTACTTCCAATAGGTGGTACTAGAGTTCTATAGTAGACCTCTTCCTAGAGACAATTTGCATATTTCCCAGAGGAGCACTGCATCTTAAGTCTCCTCACCTCTGCATGCCAGTCTTGACATGTCACTCTCGGCAAGGAGAAACGTTACCCCTTGGTGCCTGGGCAGACGCCTTTCACGTAGCCAAACCAGATCTCACACTTTGCACTGATGAGGGCAGTATCCTGAAACACAATGTCAGCAAATTTTGGTTTTGGCTTTTTTCCGAAGTCATGTGACGAGGCTCGTTAAAGGGTCGATATTGATTTTTAGGATTGCTATTTCCAATAGGTTGCACTAGAGTTCTAGTTCTCTTCCTCTCTGAAGAGACAATTGGTAAGAAGTAATGCATTTCAGAATTTGTGTATTTTAACCCTTTCACTACCAGAGGTATTTTTGTTTTTGCATTTTGGTTTTTTGCTCCCCTTCTTCCTTGAGCCATAACTTTTTTTTTGGTCAAAATGGCTGTGAGGGCTTGTTTTTTTGCAGGACGAGTTATGATTTTGAGCAACACCATTGGTTTTAACATACAGTTTACTTAAAAATTTGTTATTGCATTTTAATCGGGCGATTCTGACGATACCAAATATGTGTATTTTTTTTATTATGAGAAAGGGGTGATTTGAACTTTTATAATTTTTAATATTTTAAAAATTTTTTTTTAACTTTTTGTATACTTTAATAGTCTCCATGGGAGAATAGAGGCTGCACTTGACTGATCAACTCTGCTACATACAGGTAGTGATCAGATCACCTGTCTGTAGCAGAAATGCTCTCTTGTTATGAGCACTGGCCACCGGGTGGCGCTCATAGCAATCTGGCTATGACAACCCTAGAGGTCTGCTGGAGACTTCTGGTTGCCATGCCAACCCATCGGGGACCCGCAATTACGTGACTGGGTCACCGATGGACGGGTTTAATGACGTGCTTCCGGTACGCGAGAGTTAAATGCTGATGTCAGATATTGACAGCGGCATTTAACTAGTTAACAGCTGCGGGTGGATCGTGATTCCACCCGTGGCTGTTGCTGGCACATGTCAGCTGTATATATCAGCTGTCATGTTTCTGGAAAGGTATGGGCTCTGTACTGGATCCCTCACCAAACTGGGCGTTCCACATTGGCATACTATTACGCCTGATGGCGGAAAGGGGTTAAGTTCATATTTTCTTACAACATTTACAATGTGAAGCAGATAATAATTATTCCATTCCTTTTCTGTGACATTAAGGAGTCATGGTTTAACCTCCATTGGTTAGCATGAGATGTATGACTATATGGTGTACCACTGTAAGTAGCTGATATGAAAGGATTTGTGCAGAAGTGGTTCTAGCTTTGAGCAGTATGAGGAAATTGTGGAATCTTCCGCTTGTCAACCTAAATTTAATTGTAAAGCTCTACAAGGATATTGTATTTCCTTGCTTGCACTGGTCTTATACTGAAAGCCTGACAGTACAAGTGCTACCTGTCACATTTCTTGTGGTTAATTGCATCAATAAACGCGGCAATACGTGTTCTATGAAACAGATTTCCATGGAACTGGCCAAGCATCTAATGTGTAGGATTGTACCAAAAGCAAGATGCAAGGCGAGGGAAGGATCAGGCATGTTGGAGTGTAACTTGCTCAAGCCTTTGTTCTCATGCATCAAAATGATGCCAGTGGTGTTGTGAATTCTGTGGGCAAGCTCCCTCCTGTGGTCATGAGTGGTACTTCGGCTGGTTCTGTCTATGAGCTTCCTCTGGTGGATGTGAGTGGGGCTGCGGCTTCTGAGTTTCCTTTCTCAGGTGGCGAGGTTAAGTCGTTAGGTGCTGCTCTATTTAACTCCACCTAGTTCTTTGTTCCTTGCCTCCAGTCAATGTTCCAGTATTGGTCTTGCTCTCTCCTGGATCGTTCTTGTGGCCTGTCTTCACTGCATAAGCTAAGTTCTGCTGGTGTTACTTTTGTTTTCTGTTTTTTCTGTCCAGCTTGCTATATTGGTTTTTCTTGCTTGCTGGAAGCTCTGGGACGCAGAGGGAGCACCTCCGTACCGTTAGTCGGTGCGGAGGGTCTTTTTGCGCCCTCTGCGTGGTTGTTTGTAGGTTTTTGTGCTGACCACAAAGCTATCTTTCCTATCCTCGGTCTATTCAGTAAGTCGGGCCTCACTTTGCTAAAATCTATTTCATCTCTGTGTTTGTATTTTCATCTTTACTCACAGTCATTATATGTGGGGGGCTGCCTTTTCCTTTGGGGAATTTCTCTGAGGCAAGGTAGGCTTATTTTTCTATCTTCAGGGCTAGCTAGTTTCTCAGGCTGTGCCCGAGGCGCCTAGGTCTGGTCAGGAGCGCTCCACGGCTACCTCTAGTGTGGTGTGATAGGATTAGGGATTGCGGTCAGCAGAGTTCCCACGTCTCAGAGCTCGTCCTGTGTTATTAGTAGCTATCAGGTCACTTTGTGTGCTCTTAACCACCAGGTCCATTGTGGTTCTGAATCACCAGTTCATAACACAGTGGTGTCTGGCAGCAGCCAATTGTCCTCCACCATTGAGAACACAGGCATACATGACCAAGAAAAGTATGCATGTGCATTACCGGGTTGGTTGGAATAGCTGAAGGCCAAAAATATGTCCTATGCAGTCACCTTAATGAAGCTAATATGCTTTCATGTTAGCTAACTGCTTTATTGAAAATTTCATAAGTATAATAGTACAAAAATTCCCAATACAAAAGAGTTTCTAGGTTCATGTCTGGATTTCTTTAGTAGCTTCAGATTAGTAGAACCCATTGGTGTACTGCAAACACAGTAAAATCTGCATACCTCCACTAATGTTTAAATGTGTTAAAAATGATGGTGCTATATTCTGGTGGTGCATGATAGACTTGTTGCTCTTCCTGCTTCAATCACTTGTAATTTTGAGTTCATAACAGGTGAAGAAGGCATGGAAAGTAGCACACAGCCTTTGGTTTACCTAAGTGAGAAGGAAATTTAGATTCTAGAGTTTAAGGATATAGTCACACTTAAAGGGGTTTTCTTATGTTATGAAATTGGTGTTGTAAGCAATGACATGAGCAAGTTTGCAAATGACTTGCTTCTTCTATCTACTGTAATTCTCCTGTAATAACAGCTTTTATCTTACATAGTGTACAGTTTGCCAAAGAGATGGACCACCAAAGCATGATGAAGTATAGACAGTAGCTATGTTCCAGGCTGAGGAGTTAACTGCTGAGGTCCCAGCCACCAGCCCATTGATTTCTATACAGCAGTTAACTGTTCATTTGTCCCCCTATCTTTTCAGCTCTTTGACCTGTTTTTAGTCCTATAAAATCACAAATCAAACCCCCCCATTACCACAAGCAGTTTCCATCGCAGTCCTGCTAATCACTGCTTTCACTTTCCCCATCCATGTGCTTGTGCAAAGGCTCTGTTATCCTTGTAAGTAAATATAGTGATACCCGTGTAGACTTCAAAAAAAGCGCAGACAGTTAGGCTATGTGCCCATGTTGCGGATTCGTGTGCAGATTTTTCCACACTGTTTTTGAAAAATCCACCGCAAGGTGCGTTTTACCTGTGGATTACCCTCGGATTTACTGCGGATCTCCTGCTCTTTTTTGTGCGGATTTCACCTGCGGTTTTACACCTGTGTATTACTATCAAGGAGCAGGTGTAAAACACTGCGGAATCTGCCCAAAGAATTGACGTGCTGCAGAAAATACAGCGCAGCGTTTCTGAGCGGTATTTTCCTCACCATGGGGACGGCGGATTTGGTTTTCCATAGGTTTACATGGTACTGTATACCTGATGGAAAACAGCTGCAGCATCAAATCCACTGCGGATCCGCAGGCAGATCTGCAACGTGTGCACAGACGCTTTGTCACAGTAGCATAAGTTCAGCAGTGGATGAACCAGAATTGTCACTTAAGGAGGAGTGTGAAAAGTGAAAAGCTGTGCAGCCCTGTGCCGCTAAACACACAACTTAAGAATAACTCTTGGCATTGTTTGAATTTTTGTAACTTTCCCACTAATCTTAAAAGGGCCTGGATAAAGCCATGCACTTGCTGCAGAAAAATCAAATTAAGAAGTATGGAAACACTTTTTTTAGAATTGCAGAAATTTCTGAAACATGCATATGAATACACCAGAAAAGCAAGGAAATAGTTTGTGGGAGAGGTAAAGGGAGTTCTGGGCAGCGCATACAGCACAGTCAGAACTAAAATCCCCCTTTAACGCAATAAATACAGTTTTATTAAATCTTACTGTTCTTTCTTAAATGCTTCTCTGTAACTGTGAATAGTAATAAATGTTTGAGAAAATGTTTTCTTGCACATTAAATAGAGCATAATTTCCCAATAAATCAGACTTTACCTACAGCTCAGGCATTTTGCAATGAACATAAATTGTTTAATGTTTTCCCCAATTGATTCCTAAATTAAATTGGTTGGTAAATGAAATAACACTGTTAGGTCTTTCTGACAAGTGATTTGTAATCATTTCATTTCCATCACCCTGGAATAAGTGCAATGCAACGGATTTAACAATCAGGTAGGAAAGGCTGATGTTACCAAGTTACCTCTTCCAAGAATAACCTTCTTATGTGATATTCACCTAGATCTTCATTTAAACCTCTTTTATGGTTCTTACCTTATCTAGTCCAAGGCTGGAGACATTTGTGGAGCCATGTAGCCATTGTGCCTAGGAAATTGCTGATGGCCGGAAACTTAATTTTTTTTTCTTATTGTTTATAAGAGTTATTGTCTTGGCATTTGTTTTTCTTTGCTTACCATATTCTACATTGCTGTACAAGGACTGCCATCATTTGCATTTAGCCGGTCCTTTTAACACACCCGGGCAAATTTTATAGGCAGGCAGTTAACTTACTACTATGTTTTTAAGGAAGGAACTAATGAATTGGGGGAATCCCTCAAGAACACCTAGAAAAAACTTACACATTTTATTCAGGTGTTGCCTTTGGTTCGATTAAATCCCAGTGCTAGCCACTGAGATGCCATGCTGGTACTAAAAAAAAATATAAAAAAAGATCATGAGCTGTTAAAGAGCTCACCGCATAATACCACCACAGCTCAGAAAGAAATTGTTTCATTTCCATTGCTTTGTCTGGTTCCTTGCACCATTGTTTTGCTGTTCAAGTCTTAAGGCCTCAATACATATTTGATAGTCAGTCGAGTGTGCCGATTTTTGGTGAAATCAACCACCCAGCTAATGTGCATGAGGGGCTCATGACTGATTATGGCGAGGGCATAAGAAGCAGGTGAATTAAATCCCCCAATCTTTCTGTTCAGCCTGGAGTAAAGTCGCTGTCAGATGATTTTAGCAGCTGCTCTCTCGGAGAACTGAGGAATGCTCTTCCAAGTCAAGTCGCTCGGTTGACAGCTCTCATGAACATTGCCTCTAATGATAGCTGCCTGCAAACTTCTGTATTAAAATATTTCAACTTCTAAGATCTGTAAGAATGTGTACAATAGATATCACCGGTGTACATTGTAGGGCAAGAACATAAATACTTTTAGAGCAAGGAGCCTTCACAATACGTTATATGCAGGGCTACACCACCTTTTTGCAAAGCTATATGATTTAACAAGCAACAGAAAAGTAATAGGATAAGAGAAATGGGTGAAAAAGGAAAAGGGTGGAGATTCTCAAGCCAGAAGCTTTGTTTTTACAGATGCATCAAATGAGAATGGGGTAGGGGTTGGGGAGGGAAGCATTGATCCATTAATTCAACTATTGGTCAACATCCAGATTTGTCCATGATGATGTAGCCTGAGTAAGGTTCTGAATTAGCAGTAATGGATGCCTCTATTAAGGCATTTCCTGGCATGCTGCAGAGTTTTTAATCTCGTTCCGACATTGGGCATAATAGTACGACGATGTTGGACTCCCCCCTGTTTGGTGGGGCCTCCGGTGCTGTGCCTGCACCTTTCCGGGCACATGATAGCTGATCTATACAGCTGACATGTGCCCACAACAGCCTCAGGTAGATTGCGATTAGTTAAATGCCTCTGTCAATTTCTGACAGCGGCATTTAACTTGCGCTTACCAGAAACGCGCTACTAATGCTGCCCATCGGTGACCTTGTCACAGGATCTCTGGTCACCGATGGGTCGGCATGACAACCATAGGTTTGAACCATACTTCTCTGGTTGTTATTGCCAGATTACTATGAGCACTGTCCTGTGGACAGCTCATAGCAATTGAGCAAGTGGGCATTTCTGCTATACACAGGCAATCTGATCATCGCCTGTGTGTAGCAGAGGCGGTCGAAATACTGCAGATTCCAGCCTGCCATGGAGAATATTGAAGCATGCAAAAAGTAAAAAAAAAAGTTTTTAAAAATATATAAAAAATAAATAAAAAATATGTAAAAGTTTACATGATTCCCCTTTTGCCCCATTCATAATAAAACCATAAAACAATCAAACATACACATATTTTGTATCGCCACGTTCAGATTCGCCCGATCTATTAACATAAAAAAAAAAATTAACCTTATCACTAAACGGCATAAGGAGAAAAAAAATAAAAACTTCAGAATTACTTTTTTTTGGTCGCCGCTCCATTGCAATAAAATGCAATAATAGGTGATCAAAAGATCATATCTGCACCAAAATTGTATCAATAAAAACATCAGCTTGTTGCACAAATAATAAGCCCTCAGCCAGCCCCAAATCATGAAAAATGGAGATGCCACAGGACTTGAAAAATGGCACCTTTTTTTATACCAAATTTTGGAATTTTTATTCACCACCTAAATAAAAAAAGAACCTAGGCATGTTTGGTATCTATGAACTCGTAATGACCTGGAGAATAATAATGATACGTCATTTTTAGCATTTAGTAAATGTAAAAAACAAACAAACAAAACAACTTGGATTACAATTTTTGTTGCAATTTCACCCAACTTGGAATTTTTGTTTCCCGTTTTCCAGTACATGATGTGTTAAAACCAATGATGTCGTTCAAAAGTACAACTTGTCATGCAAAAACAAGCCCTCACGTGGCCATATTGACTGAAGGGGAAGAAGGGGAGCAAAAAACGAAAACGCAAAAAAACGGAAAACCCTCTAGTCGTGAAGGGGTTAAAACAGTTCATAAGGAGAAAAGCAGAGCAGTTACAGGAGGATAATACTTATACCCTCTACAGTGTGTTAACATATCTGCTTCCATGGTTTTCATGTTAGTAGGAAATAATGATAGAATAAATACTAAGAGTCAACATAACACAGCATTGCTATTTATGACAAGATCATTCTGCTAAAATGTTTTCAAATTTTATAAACCACAATTTAAGAGCGAAGACAATTTTAAAAAGTAGGGGATATTTTAAATGTAAATAATTATAGCTTTTATTGATTGCAAAGGATAGCGCAACAGGAAAAAGAAAGTATTTCAAGACCACCAAAGATGTATGGAAGGCAATTGTTATTTCCCATGCACGCCCTTGTAAACAACATGTGGCTTGTTGGGCTAATTAGCATAGGACAAGTCACTCTAACAAAGGACATCCATCAAGGGTTGGCATATTGAAGAGCAGTTCAAGCATTCTCATCCCTTTCTAAAAGGCTGACAGTAGCCTTCCCCCTCTATTGCTAAACCATCTATGCAGAATAAGGTAGAGTGGTCATTTGTGGTAATTACAATGCCGAGAGCTTTCCCCCGCTCTACAAGGCTGAAGAGCATATTTATATCACTAGGAAAATGTACGCCATTCTTTGTGTTATGAGTAGATGCCTTCTTGGATACAAATTTTAACAAAGAGTGAAGGATAATGCAAGATAGTAACTCGTAATGCATCCAATAAAAAACAAGAATACTCTCCAATGAGGACACTAATAGGATGCAGTTCAAGATTAAAAAACAAATCCTCATTTTTTTTTTTTCACAATGCCGGTTTGGACTACTAGTAAGGCCCAATAGATAAAGACCAAATCCCTACTACAGACCATGCTAATATTACCAGCTACTGAATGCTTATACATTTTATCAGAAGTGTACAGTACCACATATGTACATTTACTAACATTAGTTCAAGAAAGTATAATTCTGATAGTAAAAGCCAGTGTCATACCATTTTCATTACCAGTGCCCCCTTCACAATGGTGTCTTAAATGTAACTATAAGCAAAGACAAAAAGAAGTCCTTGAAATATCACCCTTAAATTCCGCACTAGTTTTCTGTATACATACATGCACATTTATTCTGAAACCTTTCAAGGAAAAACTAATTAAACCAAAGAATCCAAAATACATGAGAGAATAAAAACGATTAAAAAAAATAACACTAAATGATTCATATTTGAAATTTTAACTATTAAACAAATAAAATATTCATACCTATTTTCCTAGCACAAAAGTATCTCGGGTAAAATTGGATTTCAAAGAATCCGCTTCTCGAAGACAAAACATCCTAATAGAAAAATCTCGGTATGAAATATTTAGAGAGGATTGGATCAAAGTGTGTAATACATGATCTTTCGTACACACTTCATGGGAAAAGAGGAACGACTTTATACTATTCCATCATCTCAAGTGCAGTTTGCCTTAGATACACAACGCATTCACTGTCGGAATTCTCCTGAACAACCATAAAGTTTCACGATTCTGAAATACCCGTTGAGCTGAACATTAAGAAGCTGGACGGTAGGCTCTGGTTGGTATTCCAGGAGAGTATTTCGTAAATAAGCCTCTGAGTACCATGGATTTGGAATAACTCCCATTTGTCTTTAAAAAAAAAAAAAAAAAGAATATCCATAAATCGCAGACATTTAGTGGTCCTTGACAAGTATGGCTAGTTTACATTCATGCCACATAACAGCCACAAGCAGTGTTTCTTTAACAACAATCACCAGTGCATACTAACAACCTGGTTTACAAGGACATCCCTGTGTGCACATACAGTCACTTATTTTCTACATTCTAATTAATGAGTTCACTTCTCCAAACAAGGCCCGCCAGCGCAACACAACCAAAGAACAATTTGTTGCCCATGTACTTACAAGATTTTTCTTTTCAATTTTCTGTTTGGGTGAAAGCATTAAGTAGAGGATTTTTTCCAGATAGTAAACCTTACAGACAATAGAATTAAAACTGGGGTAGCAATAGTTCAAGGGCAATCAATTACTCTAGAATGGGCAAATCAGGACTAAAAGAAGTCCCTGCCCAAATATTACTTATTTAGAAAGTAAGATGGGAATGTCGATCAAATACACCCACTAGACTATATAATAGCGGCAATTTTAGTCAATGAAGCACATGCGGTTTTACTGCATGCAGCATTTAATTGCATAATTTAGGGATATTCTATTACTAGATACAGAAGACAAGTTGACAAGAGATTGTTCTTTGCACCTTACACAATATGAAAGTCAAAGCTCTTGGTTATTTTTTTTCTTTTCAAGCAATCATTTGTAAAAGTCAGCTGTGGTCAGACGGATCACAAAGTATTGATAGCAAACATAAGAAGATGGAAAAATGAAGCGAGGAAATAATAAGTACCGTTCTTGGATGGTTTGATATTGTAGTGAGCGAAATTGAAGTTTCACCAGTATAACGGGAAAGTAACCAACAAATTTTCTAGAATGTTAAAATGTGGAAGAAATGTGACCTGTAATCAGGAGCTATTAAAGAGGTTGTCCACTACTTTAACAACAATGACCTATCCCTAGGGCAGGTCATTAATGTCTGATCGGTGGGGGTGCGACACCCAGCGTCTCTGTCGATCTGCTGTTCTTGGTGCCGGCGGCTGACAAAAGTGCTCAATTACAGAACTGCTCCATCTATTGATAGCAGCCGGGTGCTGCACATCCAACCTCTTTTGATTTGAATAGGGGAACAGCAGATTGACTGGGATGCCAGGTGTCACACCCTCAATGATCAGATATTGATGACCTTTCTTAAAGGGACACTGTCACCTGAATTTGGAGGGAACAATCTTCAGCCATGGAGGCGGGGTTTTTGATTCACCCTTTCCTTACCCGCTGGCTGCAATGTTGGATTGAAGTTCATTCTCTGTCCTCCGTAGTACACGCCTGCACAAGGCAATCTTTGCTTGCGCAGGCGTGTACTATGGAGGACAGAAAATGAACTTCAATCCAATATTGCAGCCAGCATGCAGCCGGCGGGTAAGGAAAGGGTGAATCAAAAACCCCGCCTCCATGGCTGAAGATTGTTCCCTCCAAATCCAGGTGACAGTGTCCCTTTAAGAACAAAAGGATTGAACTTGTTGAATTTCATCATGCCCAATCCTTCTTTCCACCAATATATTTTTGGGTATATTCAGAAGTTGGCCAGTCCCACCAAAACTTCTGTATGGTCACCTTTGGAATCTGTTATAGCCTTAATGTATGTCTTCACACATTACATTTTTGCAGCATTTTAATAATGCTAATTTTTAGCGTTTTACAGTACCATCAAGGTTTATGAGATTGGTAGTGGGTAGCAATCGGTAGTGTAAAAACGCAGGTATCAGGTTTTGCTGCTTTTTTGGTTCCAAAACCTAATGAATTTGAGACACATTTTTTAAAAACACTAAACTTTATGAGCATGCACAAGAGACAAATGTATGCTGAGAAAAAGCAGCAAAGCCTAAGCAAAAAAATGCATCAAAATCTAAGCAAAACCTGGTTTTTGTAATCCACTGAAAAACAATTTAAACTTGGCAGTAAAAAAACAGCAAAACCGCAACATATGAACATAGCCTAAGTGTGAGACACATGATAGTGGCCTTTTTCCCACTGATATGTTGTATTCAGTTTTGCTTTAATAAAGCAGCTATGAATTAAATCTTCAGTGAACTGCGGTTTTGTCAGTACCATAATATTAGTCTCCTCCGTTGACAATTTTTCCCCAGAAATAGTTTATTTTCTATTGGTCATGGTTCATATGGCGCTTTAACTTCCTTCTATAAGGAATTTTACAGCTGCTGTGGCAGAACTCTGTTTAAGGCTACTTTCACACTAGCGTCGGTACGGGGCCGTCGCCATGCGTCAGCCCGACGTACCGGCGCAAACTGCAAAAAAAATGAACAACGGGGGCAGCGGATGCAGTTTTACAATGCATCCACTGCCCCATTGTAAGGTCCGGGGAGGAGGGGGCGGAGTTCTGGCCGCGCATGCGCGGTCAGAAATGGCAGACTCGACGCACAAAAAAGTTACATGTAACTTTTTTTGTGCCGACGGTGCCCCAAAACACGACGTATCCGTCGCACGACGGATGCGACGTGTGGCCATACGTCGCAATGCGTCGCTAATTAAAGTGTATGGAGAAAAAACACATCCTGCGGGCAACTTTGCAGGATGCGTTTTACTCCAAAACAACGCATTGCAACGTACATAAAAAAAACGCTAGTGTGAAAGTAGCCTAAGAAAATGAGTCGCTATGAATTCCAAAGCTTTGTTTTTCTGAAGGGTTTGGAAACTCCTTGGTGACTTCTTGTATGATCACTTTATGTCATCTTGTTGACAAATGTTACTAGATACTGTCATTTTTCCTTAATAAGTTTCCAGACGGTGTCATCAAGACCTTTCCGGGCATTGTTGTATGCTATTAAGCCAACTGATGAGAAAATTGCACAGTATATTACTCAAGGTCCCTTGTCTTTTCTTGAAGTCTATTTACAGGGTTACATTTTCACTGCAGGAAATAGACTTCCTTTTTGACATTAATGAAATAAACAGACTCTGTGTTTTCAGGCCGTTTTTCTTCTTGCGCTGTTTTATTTAACAAAATAATGTTACTCTGTCCTTGTGATATTTATTTTATCCAAATGCCTGTGTGTGGAGGTATCTGTTTTCATTTCAGGGAAGTTCATGTAATACAAATAAAATATTAATGAGGAAAATTATATTATAAAATAATAAAACCTAGATATATCTGTACAGGCAACTGCTACTGTGTAAACCTCTGAGCATAGTAAATGACAGCTTGGAACCACATATATTCTTATGCCAGAGTCTTGTTTTAGGAGATTATTGGACTCTGATATACATATATACTTTCATATATTCATACATATATACACACAGTTGAAACCAGAACTTTACAGAAAGGCGAAAGAAACAGATGGGTTAATAAAATTGACATATGCCAAGGGTAAAAACGGTGGGAGGAACCCTGCTGCGTGGTAGTAACAATAATGTGTACAGTGTATTGTGTAGAACCATGGCTCAATAATTGAATGTACGGTTGAAACTAGGAGTTTACATACACTATATAAAAAGACACATATGTATGTTTTTCTCAATTTCTGACATGAAATCAGAATAAACCTTTCCCATTTAAGGTTAATTAGGATTACCATATTGCCAAATGCCAGAATAATATAGAATGTTTTAAGTTATTTTTTATTACTGCAAAGTAAAAAGTTTACATACATTTCATTAGTATTTGGTACCATTACCCTTAACCTGTATTACTTGGGTCAAACGTTGGCATATCCTTCCACAAGCTTCTCACAATGGTTGGAATTTGGGCCCAATCCTCCTGACAAAACTGGTGTAACTGATCCAGGTTTGTAGGTGGACTTGCTCACAATTGCCTTTTCAGCTTTGCACATACATTTTCAATAGGATTGAGATCACGGCTTTGTGATGGTCACTCCAAAACACTGACTTTTGTTATCATTAAGCCAATTTGTTACCATTTTGGCAGTATGCTTCGTGTCATTCTCCATTTGGAAGACCCATTTCCGCCCAAGCTTTAACTTCCTGGCTGATGTCTTGAGATGTTGCTTCAGTATTGCCACATAATCTTATTTTCTCATGATGCCATCTATTTTGTGTAGTTCAACAATCCCTCCTGCAGCAAAACAACCCCACAGCATGATGCTGCCACCACTGTGTTTCACAGTTTGGATGGTGTTCTTAGGCTTCCAAGCTTCTCCCTTTTTCCTCCAAACGTAACGATGGTCATTATAATCAAAAAGTTCAATTTTAGTTTCATCAGACCACAGGACATGTCTACAAAAGTTAATGTCTTTGTTCCTGCATACATTTGCAAACATTATCCCCTATCCGACATTGTAATAGCACGTCCACGTCGGACTCCCCCTGTTTGGTGCCGGCACTTTGGCGCTGAGTTCGTACCTTTCCAGGCACATGTCAACTGAACTATACAGCTGAAATGTGCCTGCAACAGCTGCAGGTGAAATTGCGATCCACTGAGTGGTCTGAAGTAGACCACTATGGTTGTCATCTCCAGGTTGCTATGAGCGTGTGTAGGAGAGGCGATCTAAGTAGTGCAACTTCTTGTCTCCCATGGAAACTATTGAAGCATGCAAAAAGTAAAAAAAAAATTGTTTAAAATATTAAAAAAATAAAAAATAAATGTTCAAATCACCCCTCTTTCGCCCCATTAAAAAACAACAAATATGCACACATTTGGTATCACCACTTTCAGAATCTCCCGATCTATCAATATAAAAAAAGGATTAACCTGATCGCTCAACGCCATAATGAGAAAAAAAGGCAAAACACCAGAATTAGGTTTTTTGGTCACCGCAACATTGCATCAAAATGGAATAAATGGCGATCAAAAGATCGTATTGACGCCAAAATGGTGTCAATAAAAATGTCAGCTCGGCGTGCAAAAAATAAGCCCTCACCCAGCCCCAGAGCACATAAATGGAGACGTTACTGGTATCGGAGAATAGCGCAATATTTTTTTCTTTTAAACATACTTTGGAATTTTTTTCACCACTTAAAATAAAAAAGCCCCCCGAGGAAGCCCATGCAAAACGCGCGTTGGGGCTGCATTACTCAGGTGACAGCAGTGGAGATTATGGGTAAGGATATTTTTGCACACCCCTAGTGATGTGATTGTATCTTAAAGTGATACATGTCTAATTTTTTGCGGGGATATACTGCGACTGGTTTAATTGGCCTACTGTTTTTCAGCCTTTTAAGCAGCACCTCATATTTTGATTTCATATTTATGGATATACTGTTTTAGAAGCTGCGTTAAATTATCTGTTCTGAGCATTTTGATATTTTCTGCCAGTGACATCTTTATTATTATTATTAATATTTATTGTTATAGCGCCATTTATTCCATGGCGCTTTACATGTGAGGAGGGGTATGCATAATAAAAACAAGTACGATAATCTTAAACAATACAAGTCATAACTGGTACAGGAGGAGAGAGGACCCTGCCCGCGAGGGCTCACAATCTACAAGATCTACAATCTACATCTTTCAGTCAATGTGACAGCATATTATACTTTGTTTGTGGAATTGGTATATTGTGTCCTCCCATCCATTTTGACTTGTGTGAATCCTGGGTTTTATACCTGTGATGTTAGCTACTTCACTTTGTCTATTTTTGCGTCTTTTGTGACTATTTTGTGGTGTCTACTTATATTTTGAATAAATTATTACTTGGATTTTATGTGGCACTTTTTGTGCTCTTTTTCTTTCTGTTTTCCTTTCTGAAGTTTGTGTTTCTTAAATAATAAAGAACCTGGACATGTTTGTTGTCTGTGAACTCTTAATGACCTGAAGAATCATAATGGCAGGTTACTTTTTTTTGCAATTTCTCTACACTTCAATTTTTTTTCCGTTTTCCAGTACAGGATACATTAAAACTAATGGTGTCATTCAAAAGTACAACTTATCCTGCAAAAAACAAGCCCTCTCAAGGCCATATTGACCTAAAAATAAAAAAGTTATGGCTCTGGGAAGAAGGGGAGCAAAAAATGAAAACACAAATACTGAAATACACCTGGTCGTTTGTAATCCGGCTTATGTTTCTTTTGGATAGTAATGGCTTCTTCCTGGCAGAGTGGCCTTTCAGCCCATGTTGATACAGTATTCGTTTCACTGTGGATATTGATACAATCTTACCAGCTTCCGCCATCATCTTCACAAGGTCTTTTGCTTTTGTCCCTGGGTTGATATGCACGTCGGACCCAAGCACGTTCATCTCTGGAACACAGAACTCGTTTGCTTCCTGAGCGGTATGATGGCTGGACATTCCCATCTTATTTGCACTTCCGTATAATTGTTTGTACAGGTGAACGAGGCATCTTCAGGTATCTTGAAATTGTACCCAAGGATGAGCCAGACTTATGCAAGTCTACAATTCTCTTCCTGGTATCTTGGCTGATCAGAAGCTTCCAAACACATGACATCATCTTATGGGCCGTCCAGAATTGTTTGAAGGCATAGTAATCTTAGTGTATGTAAACTTTTGACTTTAAAACATTTTCTCTCTCTCGCTCTCATTATTCTAGCGTTTGGCAAATATTAATAATTATGGTAATCCTAATTGACCTAAAACTGGAAAGGTTTATTCTGATTGCATGTCAGGTATTGAGAAAAAACATGCATGTCTTTTTATATAGTGTATGTAAACTTCTGGTTTCAGCTGTACATATGTACGCATGTACGTACATACAATAACACAGTGAGCTAATCTAAATATGTATATTGAATGAGTTTCGAACTGCATTACTGCCATATAGACTGTATTTATAAATCAAGGTACTTGACACCCAAGTTGCCCAATTTGTATATACCCATCTGGCATGACAATGTGTAACCCATTGTGTTTGGGAGTATACATTATCAAACATTTTAGTTAGTCTACAAATTTAAAGGGTTTATCAGGACTATTTTTTGTTAATATAGACATAAAAAGTAACAGGTAGTTGCTATATAACTGCCTGTTGTGCCCTGCACCAATCTCTACCGGCACAGAGCGGCTTCTGCTGACGTCATGTTGACAGAGCAGCTGCTTCTCCTTTTCTGACGGAGTGACTGCCAACGTCATGCTGATAGGCAAATGGAAGTCAACGGTCAAATTGTGAGGAGCCGTTTGCCAATCAGCATGACGTCTGCAGTTATTCCCCATCAATGGAGCAGCCCGGAAGAGGAGGAGCTGCTCTTTTGACATTGAGTAACTGAATCAGCGACAAGAGTGGTCAATGATTGCTCTGTGCCGGTGTTAAGTAGAATATACAGGTAGTTAGCAAGAACTTTTCTTTTAAGTAATTATTTCCATAATAAAAAATAAGAAGATAGTGGTGGATAAATACTTTAAGGCCATGTTCACACCATCCTTTTTTTAATGCGGAATCGCCGCGATTTTCCCGCTGCGGGTCCGCAGCTGTTTTCCATGCAGGGTACATTACAATGTACCCTATGGAAAACAGGAACTGCTGTGCCCACATTGCGGAAAATCGCGAAAAAAGCCGCGCTGAATAGCCGCGGTAAAAAAGAAGTACCATGTCACTTCTTTTTGCGGAACTGCAGCGGTTCTGCACCCATAGACCTCCATTGTGAGGTCAAACCCGCAGTAAAACCCGCAGATGAAAAAAATATCTGCGGGTTTTCTGCGGTTTGTGGTGCAGAACCGCTGCAGTGTGGCTGCCCCCCCCGTGCCCCAATCCCACCCCCCCATGCTCCGATGCCACCCCCCCGTGCTCCGACGCCCCCCCGTGCCCTCATCTCCTCCCTTATACTTACCCGGCCTCCCGGTGTCCGTCCGGCCGTCTTCTCTCTGGGCGCCGCCATCTTGCAAAATGGCGGGCGCATGCGCAGTGCGCCTGCCGAATCTGCCGGCCGGCAGATTCGTTCCAAAGTGCATTTTGATCACTGAGATATAACCTATCTCAGTGATCAAAATAAAAAAAATAGTAAATGACCCCCCCCCCCTTGTCACCCCCATAGGTAGGGACAATAAAAAAAATTAAGAATTTTTTTTTTCCACTAAGGTTAGGTTAGGGTTAGGGTTAGGGTTAGGGGTAGGGTTAGGGTATTTTCAGCCATTTTAACCCTAAAAAACTTCCTAGAAAACACACAGACTCTGCATAGAAGACTACATAAAAAACGCACCAAAAAACGCACCAAAAAAGCACCAAAAAGCACCAAAAAAAGGACCTGCGTTTTCTGCCAAGAGCTGCGGTTTTTAGTCCTGAAAAAAAGGAGGGAAATCAGGAACGTGTGAACATAGCCTTAAGGGCAGGTAGCATCCAGCAAACAAAGCTTTATTTTGTTTTTGCATTTTGCCATGAGCGCATGACACCTTGAATGAACCAAACCTTGACGTAATGAAGAAAATGAATTGCTCTCTTGAGTATAGGTTGAAAGGTGCGAGTGAGGAAAATGTCAGAAACAATACATGTGGGATACACAGCACTCTCCAAAATTAACTTCTTTCCAGAATCTACATATGCACATCCAAAGAAATCGTATGGAGACACTGTAGTTATCAGCTTGTTGTGATTCAGTGATCTGTGACATAGCGTAATGTTTTGACTGCTCCTGAGCATTGATCTCACTGTCACTATAAAATCAAATAAATAAATAAATCACATATTTCTTGTTTAGTACCCTTTTTGTAATTACAATTGTTGAAGCTACAAGTCTTTTAGAAATTAAATGCCAAGTGAACCTAAATCAAGAGATAAATATGCTATACACATGGCTGGAATGCAGCGAGGAATACACTTTCATGAGGGTACAGATATACCTTTTATGCAAATCCTATAAAAAAACAAATAGTAAAAATAGTGATTAACAATATACATAAAACTAATTATGATGCCTGGTAAAATTGAGGCAGCAAAGATAAACTGTGTCTGACTATGACATACCAAGATTATGGAGTAGAGGTATATGAAGCTCTGGTAGCACTTTCTCCCAAGGACAAAAATACTGTGGCCATGGGCAAGGTTGCAAGCCCTCAGCGTTATTATTCTTTTCACCAGACATTTTGTAATTATTTGATACTTGTGTGATTATTAACTTGTTTATTTGATTTTGTAGTGAGGTTGAGGCTCAGGAGCAGCCAACACTTCCTGTTTTGTCACAGTTAATTGCATACAACATGATGGTAACTACGGTGTCTCCATATGATTTATTTTGCAATTTGCATTTCATTCTATAAATATATATTCTTTAATTGCTCCCAAGACCTCATTCAGACGTCCAAATTTTGCGTACGAGTGATATTCATGTTTATCACAGATAGCAATCGTACCTGACATATTCTATTGGACCATTTACAAGTCTTTTTTTTTTTTTCATGAGACCGAGTGGTCCGCGGAAAATGTAAGAGATATGTCCAATTTTGATCTGAGGGTTGGCTGAAAATCAGACATGCAAATCAATGAGACCATGAAAATAACAGACTGCACCTGAATGACATACAAATGTTCGATTTCCATAGGATGTCAGAATGGAGAAGGTGTAGAATTTTTTTTTTTTATTTTTCAGATCTCTCATAGACTAAAAAATTTGTCTAAATGAAGCCTTGAAGATTGGATAAGTCTTTGTCTTCTTCATACACTGAGCCAGTTCATATACTCTGCTTATGATACATTTTATGCACATATTTTTAATGTTTTCTCTAGCTATTAAAGAGTCACCCATATACAATAGTATCTATCTCCATATAACTTCTACCTAGTGCACTTTGTATACCAGAAAGTAGAAAGCCCCACTGAACAATGTGTGCCTGCAGTATTCGGTAACGTAGGAGCCATGGTTCATTCACGTTCCAGTAAACATGGAATGAAGGAAATAGAATTCATGTCCCTAGAAATGTAAAGCGATCATTCATTTCAGTGAGTATTTAAAGGTCTTCTATTCACAAGTGTTTAGGGGCAACAAAGGAGCACGCAGGAAGAATGGCAGAGTTACCAAATAAACCCCAAACAATGCCTCTGTGAAATCCAACATCTTTCTGAATCCTCTACAATCTCTGAAAATGGTCTTTTTGATAATAAATTTCAAGCTCTGTCTGTTATGCTTTCTGTTTTGTAAGTTGGTTGTTCGATGGAGCACATCTTGGGTTTCTAATGAGCCCTTACAGAATACTTGACATTGGCGAAAGCCGTTTTTTTTATTTTTTATAATTTTTGAAAGAGAACAAGGCCAAAATGTATACATCCTCAATTGCCCCTGTAATGTTGATATGTAAACAAGTCTATATTACATTTAGCAAAATACGGGTTCGGTGAAAACATGCAAGCTTTACTGTTTGTCATGGAAACCCCGGTATAGTTATCCGCAATGTGAATAATTACATAATTGCAATGGTAAATTAGTTTGTCTGGAATAAAGGTGGGTTTCATAAATGTAAGTCTTGTTACTTGCTGTTTATTTTTATTCTGTCAAAAGTTGATGGGGTTCCTGGCAGATTTTTTTCTCTACAATCTTTAAGCAATGGAACAGTTGACGAGTGATAATTGGGCTCTCGTGGCTTGCTCTTGGTGGTTTCCCATCAGAATGGGATGTTGAGTGTGGGATGGGGCATAGTTTCCCTTGTTTGAACAGCCATTACCAGTTCTCGGTGTGCCACTAAACTTAGGCTTTTTGTTCCTTTCTTTTCTTGTACTGTCACTTTGAAATTCAGCGTGTCTTTTGTTAGTATGTTGGGTTACGAATGAGTCTTGTATTTTTTCCCTCTAAATTGCTATGCAATGAATTCTGCCCATTCAGCGAGGAAATGACAAGTATTCACTAGCTATCTGTGAGAAAGCAGTGACATCCCAAACAAGGAGTTATTACCTCCCTTGAACAGTTATGGAAAAAGAATTTGTCCTGAGCTGTCTGGTCTTCCTGTTCTTCGTTGTCCCTATAGAAACTGGCCTCTGTATAACAACGAACAATGGGATGTTTCTATGGAGACTACATACTAAAAGTAATATGGGACATTGATGAATTAAAGAGAAGTTTTTTGTTTTGTCATGAGAAAGCAAACAGTCCTCCGAGGTTCTAATTATAGATCTTGGAAGTCACCAACTTTTGTTCCCATCTGTTTGAATCTGAATTACTTGTAGGAACACATGGCAATTGTGCAGCAAGTAAGTGCGTAACATGAGGGCTGCTTTATGTTTAGGTATAGTGTTTCTACTATATATATATCTACTATATAATTGTCTAAGGGTCACTTCCGTCTGTCCTTCTGTCTGTCTGTCACGGATATTCATTGGTCGCGGCCTCTGTCATGGAAATCCAAGTCGCTGATTGGTCGCGGCAAAGCAGCCACGACCAATCAGCGCCGGGCACAGTCTGGAAGAAAATGGCCGTTCCTTACTCCCCGCAGTCAGTGCCCGGCGCCCACATACTCCCCTCCAGTCACCGCTCACACAGGGTTAATGCCAACGGTAACGGACCGCTTTATGCCGCAGGTAACGCACTCCGTAACCGCTGCTATTAACCCTGTGTGTTCCCAACTTTTTACTATTGATGCTGCCTATGCGGCATCAATAGTAAAAAAAAAATGTAATGTTAAAAATAGTAAAAAAAAAAACAAAAAACCTGCTATTCTCACCCTCCGTAGTCCGCCGAGCCGCACACGCCTGCCGCCATCTTCCGTTCCCGGCGATGCATTGTGAAATTACCCAGAAGACTTAGCGGTCTTGCGGAAGATGGCGGCAGCTGTGCGCGTATCGCCGGAGCTTCGCTGGATCCCAGGGGTGAGTATATAACTATTTTTTATTTTAATAATTTTTTTTAACAGGGATATGGTGCCCACACTGCTGTATACTACATGGGCTGTGTTAGATACCGCATGGCTGCTATACGCTACATAGGCAGTGTTATATACTATGTGGGCAGTGTTATATACTACATGGCTGCTATATACTGCGTGGGCTGTGCTATATATTACGTGGCCAGTGTTTATATACTGCATGGCCTGTGTTATATACTATGTCGCCTGTGTTATATACTATGTCGCCTGTGTTATGTAATGCGTGGCTGCTATATACTGCGTGAGCTGTGTTATATAGTATGTGACTGTGTTATATACTGCATGGCCACTGTTATATATTGCGTGGCTTGTATTGACGTATTGTATTCTACAATATGTATGTATATAGCAGCCACATAGTATATAACACAGGCCACATAGTATTTGTCTGCTATATACTACATGGCTCCTATATCCTACATGGCCTGTGCTATATACTATGTGGCTGCTATATAAATACATAAATACATATTCTAGAATACCCGATGCATTAGAATCGGGCCACCATCTAGTATATATATATATATATAGTGGTGGCTATACACCTGGTAAGATATACATGGTGGATAGACACAGGTTTATAGATTAACAAGAATACAAAACCTGTCCTAAAGTGTATCTTTTTTACTAGTTCCTAATAAAAAGGTTTGTAACAAAGCATTTGGTATTATTTTCAGTTTACACCCCTGATGGCATCTAATACAGTACCTAAAATTCATAAAGATACAGATTAGATAGTTATTAGGAGTGGCTTCTAGCAACCAGCTCCAATACTTTTACACAGAGTGATAATTTGTTCAAACAAACCGTAAGCAACATAAAATCCTATACAATTATTAAAACATAAAAACAATGCTCTGAAACATCAAATACATACTAATATCACCGATCAGTTCTTGTCCTAAAGGTCTGTCTTTCAATGGTAAAGCGCAAGTTGGACATTTTGTGATTTACACATTTTTTTTAATTCGTTTTTATTAAGCCACAACAAAAAAATGTTAACATTTTTTTTTTTGTTTCCCATAATTGTTAGGCTTAGGGTACCGTCACACAGTGGCATTTTGATCGCTACGACGGCACGATTTGTGACGTTCCAGCGATATATCCGTGACGTTCCAGCGATCTCGCTGTGTCTGACACGCTCCTGCGATCAGGAACCCCGCTGAGAATCGTACGTCGTAACAGATCGTTTGAAACTTTCGTCGTCTAGTGTCCCGCTGTGGCGGCATGATCGCATGGTGTAACAAAGGTGTGCACGATATTGTATACGATGTGCGCATAGTAACCAACGGCTTTTACATCGCACATACGTCATGAAATTATCGCTCCAGCGTCGTACATTGCAAAGTGTGACAGCAGTTTACGACGCTGGAGCGATATTGTTACGATGCTGGAGCGTCACGGATCGTGCCGTCGTAGCGATCAAAATGCCACTGTGTGACGGTACCCTTAGTCTGATTTAAGCTTTTGAAGGGGTTATCTGGCACTCCTGACACACTTGCCCAATTGGCAGATATCATGCATTTGCCCGATTCTAATGAACAGGGCACTTGTAGTACTATACCTGCTGATATCGGTGTGTATGGGTCGTCAAATTATCATCACTACTTATTTCGGATGTAGAACTGAATGGCTCCAAATATCCCTCTTTTAAGTCAATAGATTTTGCTTGTATACCACTTTGCCTTTATAAACAATTTTGGGATATTGAGAGACATCACAAAAATTAATGAAAATTAATGAAAACCCAGACTTCAGTATCTAGATCTATCTGAGCTATAACAAATCAGTCTCGTAGGCCTCTATTAGACATCCTTTATTTTCCATTCGATCAGTTTGCTAGATCCAACTTTAGTTTGTTTTTTTGACCCTCATGTTTTACCTCTAGTATGGCATCTGGTCTATTTGTAAAATTAAAATAAGCCAAAAATGAATAAAGATTCCAAGCTTCTCCTACACATTTGTAAGAAAACAGAGAACACTCGATTGATATACGTTTGCTATCCATTTTTTGATGGCCCTATTTACTGATCGAGCAAATCAGATGGAAAACCAACATTTCACTGACCTGTTTTTTTTTTTATAATATAAAACAATAGGTCTGCAAAAAAAAAAAAAACCCAGACATGTAAACATGATTATAGACTAGACTATAATAGGTATGAATTCTATATGTAAAAAAGTCAACACTTACGAAAACTCGATGAGGCCTTATGGTTGAGTTTTCAAAGGAGCATCCATGACCATCCCCAGCCTCCATAGATCTCCACCAGGGCTTATGTCCGAATCCTAGCAAAAAAAGAATTTGAGTTTATGCGCTGATGGGCCATTGACTATAATGATGCAGACAGAGTTGCAGCGTGCTCTGTTTTACGTATTTTTCACCTGCATATGCGTATTGAAGTCGGGGAGCAAGATAAAGTAGACTAAGCCTTGCTGCCTACCTCAACTAGGCGTATATGGCCGAAATTGATGTACATCCGAGCAAGCTGTAATTCTGTCTGCATTACTATAGTCAATGGCCCCTTCAGCGCATATGGTAAAAATCTTTTTTTGAGGTGGTTCGGATGTAAGCTCTGACAGCCATGGAATTTATGGTCAAACCTGATGTGAATCCTGCTGTAAATTGACCATATACAGCTCTGGCAATAATTAAGAGAGTACTGCAAAATTTTTAGTTTGTCTGATTTTTCTCTTTACAGGTATATTTTTGAGTAAAATGTAAATTGTTCTTTTAGTCTATAAACTTCTTACAACATGTCTCGGAATTTCCAAGCAATAATTTTCCTTTTTATGAAATGGTCAAAATTAAAAAAAAAAAAAATTAAAAAAATAACGCAGTGCTATAAAACCTCAACTAATGCAAAGAAAACAAGATCATAATCATTTAGAAACCGCAATACTAATGTTTTAACTCCGAAAGAGTTCAGAAATCAATATTTTGTGGAATAACCATGATTTTTAATCACAGCTTTCATGCGTCTTGGCATGCTTTCCACCAGTCTTTCACACTGCTTCTGGAGCAAAAATGTAAGCCGTTCTTCTTTGTTTGATGGCTTGTTCCTATCCATCATCCTCTTGATTACATTCCAGAGGTTTTCAATGGGGTTTAGGTCTGGAGATTGTGCTGCCCATGGCAGGGTTTTGATGTGGTGGTCTCTTAGTTTTTGCCAAAGCTGTATTTAGTAACTCAGAAGTTTGAGTAGTAGTTAGTTTGACAATTTATAATTTTGAGATTATTTAAGATCGAGGACTAATGATTGTCAGTTATAGTTGTGAAGCTTCAACAGGTTTTCAGGTTTTTCTGATTTAGTTTCACTTGTACTTTGTACTTATAAGTTCAGATTTTACTAGCTCTCACTAATCTTACTAATGCTAGATTTGGTTTCCTTACTATATAAAAGCATATTTCTTGCATAGAAATTGGATGTAATTTTGCTATTTTTGTGTTTTTTGTTTTTTTTTACTTGTATTTACTTTAGAATTGGAGACAATCCATTATTTTGGTCTTTCTGCTGGTAAACCTGTTAAGCAGCTGACGGTCTAAAGGCATATGTTTGTTTTCAGGCATTCATACCCAGCTTTGCCTTGCAGATCAGGGCTAGAACAAGAACTGTTACATTATCCTTTCTAACCCAAGGAACAGTGGGCTCCAGCCAGCTCTCAGACAGGGTGATTTGCTTCTCATTCGTCATTGCGGTGACAGGCATGGAAGGCTTAATTCTAGTCAGACTCACAAATGCTGTTGTTTTTTTTTCTTCCATAATAAAGCGTGACCTTTGTAATGAAACGCAGTCATTGTGACACCTTGCATACATTTTGCTCCAACACAAAAGCTGTGCACTCTAACCAGTAGCGATATTGGGATCAGCGCATGATTAAAATACTGGATTGAGTGGAGGTCTCTTTCTCTGTAATAGCACTTTACAGACGGACCTTACAGAGGACAACTGCCTGATCAGATAGGTGGGAAATGAATTGCATCAAGGAGGTCTATGAGAAGGACATGTTCAGTTGCAGCGCTGAAGTCCTGGGTTCAAATCCCACCAAGGACAACATCTGCAAGGAGTTTGTATGTTCTCTCCTTGTTTGCATGGGTTTCCTCCGGGTTCTCCGGTTTCCTCCCACATTCCAAAGACATACTGATAGGGAATTTAGACAGTGATGATAATGTCTACAAACTGTAAAGCGCTGCGGAATGTTAGCGCTATATAAAAATAAAAATTATTATTTCAGTTTCTGGTCTACTGATGACAAATTCTCTTTGACACGGGATGTTGCATTTGAAAGGCCCGGAGCTTTGATTCTGTGCTCCAGTTATACTCCTATCATATGCCGCTGTGACATTATTGAATAAAAGATTAGAAAGGGCAAGTCAAATGTCAGCAGCATGACTTTCCACCAACCAGCAAAATTATAAATGTTGTTCAAGATAGCGGAGATACAGACATGCGATTATTGGTCTGATGCAAAAAAAAAGATCAAAAATATAAAGACTTGTTCAGATGTATTGGGCTCAGTGCCCTTCATCTGTTGATAGGCAACTGGGTTGCAACCGTGTTGCCTTTGAGTCCTTCGGTTTCCAGCTATGTTCCAAAAAGAATGCTTGTTTAAAGGCGTTATCTGGGATTTTGTTTTCTTTTTTTCCTTTGGGGCTAAGAATTTACTGGCAAGTAGTCGACAACTTCCTGCCTGTACTGCCCGGGATGATCTCTTTTGGCTAGAGCAGTCCTGCCAGCAATTCTCTTGCTTCCTGTGACATTGCCAGCGATTCTCCTACTTCCGTGACGTCCCATCAGCAGAACAGTTCTTTCTCTTCTGGTTTGCTCTGTTGACGAAAGTTACTGCTGATGTCCTGCTGATTTTCATCCAGGTCATCACTGCTAACTTACAATGTGAATTCTTTTGGGGACAGAGAATAATGAGCAAGGTGTAATAAGGCCCTGTATAAGCAATGGAAAATATAATTGATAGTATGGCCATGTGTGGAATGCTGATATGCTATTGATGGACATGCCTTTGGAGTTATCACAGATAGAGGATTTCTGTTAACTAGACACAGTTCCTCTAAATAAGGGCAAGTTGTAATAGGACGCAGGCCGCTGTGCACAATTTGTTCATGAGAATCCTGGTAGACCTCCACTGATTCCTCCTGATTGATCACATATCCTGCAGTTCCCGGAACATTATGACATTGGGATGGCCATCACTTGCAGTATTTCCATTGTTTTCAAACAGCTAGGTTATTTAATATATTTCTGAATGGAAGTTGTTCATTTACCAGAAAAACACCTGTTAGTCATTCCAGTACTCAGGCTTTTCCGTTGTAATGTCTTGTTTGCTTATCTGCTAGATTAGATTGTCAGCACTTAACAATGCGGTCATTCATCATCCCGACGTTGCGTTGGTCTTGCAGGTGCACTCAGTGATGTCAAGGAAAGTCGTTTTATTTACTTTGTGCTTTTCCCTTCCAAATCTCAAAAAAGGGTGTATTACACTGTTCTGGAGACATGACTGATATTGCCTTACAATAGGACCAGCACAGGGTGTTTTCTCTCACTCAGCATAGCTGTATACAGTATTTACTTTGCTTGGATGACATCTTCATTGCACTGTTCTTGGTATTTCGGTAATCCTAGCTATTGTTAAAATCACAAAATATGTTCTTCTTGGCTACGTATCTCAGATGGCATGCCCTGCAATGTTTTGATAGTGAAGCACAATGTATTCAGTAAACCTTTGCACCCTTTAACCTCCCAAATTTGTTTTTATGTATAATATTTTGGTATGAGATCACTCATGTATTCAAGCTTTGAAGAGCCTTTCGACAAGGTCCAATGATCGACAAAAGGAAGCTCATAGGAAGGTTTTTTCCAGTCATTGCCCATATAAACGTGGGATGTGATGGAACAAGTCATCATCGTGGACACATGCAGAAACACTCTGCTCCAGGAGCCTCACTGCTATTAGCTTCCTTTAGTGCAGTTTTTGCTTAAAGCACCACTCCAAAAAACTTTTTCACTGCTGGAGTGGTGCTTTAAACGCAAGTTTCCTGCCCCCATTCATATACTCACCCTCCAGCGTCTTCACCATTTTTCAGCACCGCTCCAGTCCTTCGACACCATCTTGTAAGCGCAGCTTCTGACTGGCCGTAAGCTACATCACAAGCTCTCAATGCAAGTCTATGAGAGCCAGAACGAGTCTGTCATAGACTTACATTGATTAGTGGCCTTTGACTCGCTGCATGAACCACTGCAGCAGCCGGCATGTCACATAGTGCAGGAGACGGACCGGCGCAGCAGCGAAAACAGATGAAAATGCCAGAAAATGTGTATCAGACAGGGGCAGAGGACTCGCGTTTTAAGCACCACACCAGCGATGAAATGAAAAAAAAAAAAAACTACTGGAGTGGTTCTTTGTCAGACAATTCCTAAAAGTTTTATAACAATGAATAGTGGCAAAAAGATTTTTTTTTTCATAATTTGTTAGAACTCACACAAAAAAAATCATACTATGCAGTATTATATTCTGCTTAATAGAGGTATTCTTAGATTCATTGCAGTCATTGCATGGTGGTACGTGGTGGGTCTACAGATTTTGGTGTCCATGCATGAGGTAGTGGTTTTCATGTGTTTTTTTTTTTTTTTTTTTAAATCTTTTTGAAGCATTCAAGAGTTTTCAATAAGAAGCATTGTTAGACATGTCTGATGGCTCTCATCTCCCAGGAGAACAACAATTCATGTGCATTATAGTCCCGATGCACTCAATAGGAGACTTAATCGGCAGACTTGGATATGCAAAGATCTCAAAGTCAGAAGTCAGTCAGAGCAGTGCCAAAGCCCCTTCATTTTTGTAATTCGTGAGGGTCACTGGGCAGAGACCCCTTTTGACATGTCCCAGATGATCATTAGGAGTGAACTGCCCCATAAATTCCAACTGGCAAAACTTTAAATCCGGCTTTATAAAAAGAATGTACAGTATAGCTATAAACCTGGAAACTGAGATATTAGGAATCATAAGAACTATAGGAGTTCGGAGCATGTTTTGGTCTAATATTTGGCGGAGCTTTTGGTTGAGCTAATGATGCGAATGTAATTCTGCCTTGTGTTCTGTTCTTCCGACATCATGTAAATATCTTGTGTAATCATGGAAATGTGATGCTCTTTTTCTGCTGGCTCCTTTCCAAACTAGAACACCCTCCAGGGTTAGAATATTAATCCACTGCAGCTTTATAGACTTGAAACTGATAGAATTTAACTTTTCTACCTTCCAACATTGCAAATTACCAGGGAGAAACAATTGTGGTTACTGTAAACAGATGCATTTCCTTTCTTCCAGCTTACTGGAGGGTAAAATGAACATGAAAGGTGATTTACTATACAATGTGAAATACGTAGCTAATACAGTGTGAATTGCTTCAATTTACTGAAATCTCGTATGCGTGAATGCACTGTGGTTTTTAGGTCAGGTAAGGTAAAAATTAATATTCGGTATGTAATAATTATTCTATAATACTGATGATTGGGTCACATTTTATATGCACACATAGTGGTCAGGGAAATGACCGGATGTCCATGCTGTTCCAGAACTGAATTTCCTGGAGAGAACATTCTTGGGGACCTTGAAGTCGATATGACTCTTTGATGTCCAGATCTTGCTGAAATGTGACGGTCATGTCTGATTGGTTCTCCCTGCTAGTGTTGGCACTATGATACTTTTGGGCATTGCTAAGATTTAATGGGGTATTCCGACTGTTTTATTTACAATTAACAAGATACCGTAGGCGCACAATACCTTCCGATAAGTACCAGTAGACGTGACTTCACTGGCCATGCTCGCCTCCCGATGTGAAAGTGAGCGGAACTGAAATGCCCCTTTAATCTTTAATGAGATCTTGACTTTACCAAAAATGTATAGACTAAAGACGTTTGTCTTTCTCGGAGTGTGAGGTCAGTAGTTGCCAGGTTGTCCAGTTTTGTTGGGTAGGGTCACTTTTTTGTAATTTTTTGCTAACTTCATGTATTTAGCAGATTATTGCTGTAAAAAGTACTGAAAGCTAAAGACAAAACCACAACTCTTTTCTGTGGAGTGAATGAATGTTAGCCCAGATACAATGAGTATCCGTTTTGGAATTTATTGTAGGAGTGATTTCCATCTTCTGTTCACCACAAAATGCACTTAAAGAATTGTTTCCGGTTTTAAGCTTTAATTGGATAATCAGCAACGGATTCCATAAAATGTACATTCTTCTCTTTCCACTATTCTTCTCTTTTATGAGGGCAAAAGATTTCTGGCATTCACAGATTAAAGGTACCGTCACACTTAGCGACGCTGCAGTGATACCGACAACGATCCGGATCGCTGCAGCGTCGCTGTTTGGTCGCTGGAGAGCTGTCACACAGACCGCTCTCCAGCGACCAACGATGCCGGTAACCAGGGTAAACATCGGGTAACTAAGCGCAGGGCCGCGCTTAGTAACCCGATGTTTACCCTGGTTACCATCCTAAAAGTAAAAAAAAACAAACAGTACATACTTACCTAACGCTGTCTGTCCTCCAGCGCTGTGCTCTGCACTCCTCCTGTACTGTCTGTGTGAGCACAGCGGCCGGAAAGCAGAGCGGTGACGTCACCGCTCTGCTTTCCGGCTGACCGACGCTCACAGCCAGTACAGGAGGAGTGCAGAGCACAGCGCTGGAGGACAGACGGCTGTAGGTAAGTATGTAGTGTTTGTTTTTTTTTACTTTTAGGATGGTAACCAGGGTAAACATCGGGTTACTAAGCGCGGCCTTGCGCTTAGTTACCCGATGTTTACCCTGGTTACCAGTGAAGACATCGCTGAATCGGTGTCACACACGCCGATTCAGCGATGTCTACGGGGAGTCCAGCGACGAAATAAAGTTCTGGACTTTCTTCCCCGACCAGCGACAACACAGCAGGGGCCTGATCGCTGCTGCCTGTCACACTGGACGATATCGCTAGCGAGGACGCTGCAACGTCACGGATCGCTAGCGATATCGTCTAGTGTGACGGTACCTTAAAATAAATGGTTTTGCACCTTCTTAAAGGCAATCGGTCAGAAGGTTTTTGTCATGTAATCTGAAGACCGCATGAGGTAGGGGGGAAACACAGAATTCAGGGATGTGTCACTTGTCAGTGTGTGCTGTTTACTAACTGTGAAGGATTTCTGACTAACCCTTTAACGACCTCTGATACCCATTAAAGGGGGGGGGGACAAAGGGGCCTTATTCATTCATCCATGTTTTAAAATTACGATCGGGAATAAGCCTATGGCGCCCTCTAGAATCTGAAAATCTCCGGTGTCTCTGCTACTGGGGTGGCGGAGACCCTAGAGGAACCAAAAAATCAGGGATGGATTTTCCAGTCCCCATTCATGTGATCGCTGTTATTCAATAAAAACAAAAATGTGCCCGATATTGAAATAATTTCTCTCTCTTCTGACATAATACACATATTGCCACCATCCCCCAGCCCCTCCTGCTCCATCCCCCGGCCCTCCACATTCTCTAACTGAAAAAAATGGCGGGAGCATGCACAGTGTGCCCAATTAAATCTGCTAGCTGTAACACACCATATTGCAGTGATCAAAAGGCAATGATTAGTATGTCGTCCTCCTAGTCAGATTATTATTATTATTATTTTTTTATAATTTTTATTTCTTTCATTTATTCCATTAGGGTAGGGCTTAGATTTGGTGTTTGGCTTAGGGTTGTTTTTTTTTTCAAAAGTTTAAGAAAAAAAATTATCTCGGTATGACTAGCTTTGAGTGCAAGTGCTCACTACTCGAGTTTGCATCAGGTGCTCGGGTATGCACAGAGTATCGCGGGTGCTCGAGTGACATGCTTGGTTACCCTCTTCCCACATGTTTCACAGCTGTTAGACAGACAAAAAAATGCAGGATTGCCTACCAAACGTGGACAATCCCTGCATGTATTTTTTTGGGTGTCTAACAGCTGTGAAACTTGCGGGAGGGGGACTCGAGCATGTCACTCTAGCACCTGTGATACTCGGTGCAGACTTGAGTACTGAGCCCTTGCACTCAACACTAATGAAGACATATTCAATATGATGACCTGTGTAGTGCCTTTAGGTGCAAAATTCACACTATACCCCTGGATAAAATCGTTGAGGGGTGTAGTTTCAAAAATGAGGTCAGTTGTGGGGAGTTTCTGCTGTTTGGTAGTCTTAGGAGCCCTGCAAATGTGACATGTCACCTTCCAGCTGTTGTTTCTTCTGTTCTGACCCCTGCCATTTGTCCAATCAGAACTTTTTGACTACATGTTGGGGGTATCACCGCTCTCATAAAGTGGGTAGCATACTGTGTAGTCTACTTTCCGGTTTACCTCCTGCAAAAGTGAGATTTTTTTTCATTCCACATTGCATTAATTTGTGTAGCAACTGAAAGGTTAAAAAAAATTCCTTACAATTTTAAAGCATTTAAGGGGTGTTTAAAAAAAAAAAAAAAAAAAAAAAACAGTATAACTTTTGGGGAGTTTCCAATATATAGCATCCTCAAAGTCCACTCTCCCAGTGTGTCATGTCACCTACAAACCATAGCAGTAAAATCTGCACAAAAGTATGTCGCTCCTTCCCTTCTGAGTTTTGCACTGTACCTCAAAAGCAGATCCCACTTTATTGTAGGGTATTGGCGTACTCAGGAGAAATTGCACAAAAACTGATGGGTCCATTTTTTCCTATTAGCTTTTATAAAAATAAAAACTGGGGGCTAAAACAACATTTTAGCTGTACATTGTAATTATTTTTATCACTGCCCAGTCGTATACATTTTTGTGAGACATGTGGTGTTAGTATGATCTCTGTGCACCTAGATGAATTAATCGGGGGGGGGTAGTTTGTAAAATGACATCACTTGAGGGGGGAAATCTGGTGTTCTGGCAACTCAGAGGCTCTGCAAATGTAACATGGCACCCTCAAACCATTCCAGCAAAATCTGAATTCCAATATGGCGCTTCCTCACTTCTGAGCTTTGCACTGTGCCTCAAAAGTAGTTTTTTCCCCACATATGGGGTATTGGCGTATTCAGGAGTAATTGCACAACAAATTGTATGGTGCATTTTGCTCCTTTGCTCTTGTGAAATTGACAAATTTGGGGCAAAACCAACATCTTTGCAGGAATTTTTTTTTTCCGCAGTTCAATGTTATAAACTACCGAATCGCCATGAGAAAATAACCGTAGATGTGCACTGCCTCATAACACTGGTCAGAGTGCAATCCAATCTTTTTTTTTTTTTTTTAGCAGAATGCACTCATCTAATTTATTTGCTCTTGTGAGCGAGCCATAACTATAGTTTCAGGAGAACTTGCAGCAGAATGTCTGTGTCTACCACCTCCTCCTATTCCCTCTCCATAGAATGTTACAAGCATCAACTGTCATGTCTTATCTCAATAAGGGGAAAATTTGTCTTTTTTGAAGG
The DNA here is from genome assembly GCF_032444005.1 of Ranitomeya imitator. Taxonomy (NCBI): domain Eukaryota; kingdom Metazoa; phylum Chordata; class Amphibia; order Anura; family Dendrobatidae; genus Ranitomeya; species Ranitomeya imitator. The sequence continues at coordinate 230,481,470 of NC_091285.1, read as the reverse complement.
CAGATTTTACCCATGAATTAAGAATGAAACATCAATCCAGGAGGAAAAAGAAACAAATGTCTCTGATACTAAGGAATTACCATAAAGTTAATATTGTGATTTGTCTTTTTTCAAGTTTAGGAGATTAATTATAGCTTTGGTGTCTACATTATAAATTCTGATATACCGTATATTTTGCGTGTTGCCAATATAACCAGATATGGCATCTTTAAGTCTTACTCGAGCTCAGAAGTAGCAGCAAGAGTTTAAATGCACAATAAGGCACCCAAAGATCATGAATAACGTATGCTATTAACCTGACCTCTAGTCATTGAAGCTGAATATTAATAACTTATACATGTTTTATTATGAATCACAATGATTATCTTAACCGATCCACAAGCTCTGAACCCTTGTCCCGAATTCCAATCTGTATGGTGCTCTACTAAAATGCTATAAAGATAATCTGCAGTAAGGAAGTGTTTTTTAATCTGTAAACTTTATTGCTTTAGTCTGAGATTTATAAACTTATATGGGCGTTTGAGTATTTCATATAGCACTAGACAAATATGATACAGTAGTGTAAAAAATGAAAGTGCTATGTCCTGTTCTTAGCTTGGCTCTGTAAGCCAATTCTGTCATATCAGCCGATTTTTTTTTAAATTTTTTTATTTTTGGATCCAGTGTAGAATTTGACAAAAGTTGTCATTCATTGATGGGCAAAAATGAATCAGACTGATAATATGTTTATAGGTTTTTTTTTTACTTAAATTTTTCCTAAAGTTTCCTTTTAACAGATCAACAATGAAACCCTAAAACTAGATCAAACATAGGGGATGATTCATCATTCTTTTTTTTCCAAGTCAATTTTCTTTTTTTGTCTGGTGGTGTTTGTAGATGGTTTTTGGTGCCAAATTCTTCAAAATTGTACTTGTAGTTCATGAATTTTACACAAAATCAAAAAATGTTCTTAATTTTTTGTCGTTAATCGTTTTAGCACAAAAAGTTACATGTTCCCCTAAATGATCGCTAAATTTGTATGCAAAAAATGGTTCAGATGTATAGAAAATTATTCCGGGGGCTACACTTGTGGAAAAAGTCGCAATTGAGTCAGTTGAAAACAATCTGGGAACCCCAAACCCTGTCACAAAAAAAAGGCGAACACATCAGAGAGACATGGAAAAAGGCACAAATTAAAAGGAAATGCACATGAAAAGTGGGCAAAAAACACCAAAAACTAAACAAAAGTGCGCAAATGCAATAGTTTTTTGCATCATTATTCACATCGATTTTATTGCCATTTTTAGGAGTGTTTTTATTTGGTCAAAAATGCAGATGGTAATTTAAATATTTAATTTATTAAGTATTTTAAAATGTACCTACACAGCCTATCAGTGCGGCTTCTGTGGTCACAAAGCAGGAAATACATAAAATAATAACATTTTCTTGTTGATTGGTCAGTTCACAAACACTGGCAGGACCAGAGGTGATGCCATTCACACCATGCCCGTGTGTTCGCTGCAATGATAGTCGTTATAGAAACTTGATTCCAGCTCACCCAGCTGCTCTATGTTAATCCACCGGGGGCTCAGACACCGGCCTCGCCCTGGCCTCACATCAAGGAAAATAGAAAAAATTGGAGTCTGGCTCAACAGGACATGTCGACCATGTAAATTTTTCTTTTGTATGCACTATATTTTCTTATGAAAAATAAAACGAAAAGGAAAATCCAGTCCTGTTGAGCCAGACTCCCAATTTTCCCTATTTTCAATGATAGTCATTGTAAGGCTTCTATGGGCAGCAGTTACATGTGGCATCATCGGTGTGTTATCGCTGGTGTTACGGGAGAATTAGCACATGAATATAAAATATTTTATTACATTCCCTGTTTTATGCCTCCTTTACAAAAAAAAAATGTTTGGACAAGCCCTTTCAATAATGACACTGCAAGGCAACAGGTAAATCAGTTTGAAAAAGGAGATGGAAATGCCACATGTGATAATCTTCCCAACTCATACCAAGTGCTCTGCTTCAATGTTACCCTAATTGGAAGGGTTGGTTGAATCATGCAGAAAATATTGTTCTAATTTAATAGTAGTCATTAATGATTGCGATCCTTGAAATCTGTTGAATACAGCCCTGTATTTTATGTGGTATTTTATTTTCTGTAGATTTAATCCCTATGTAGGTATAATCCTTCAGTGTTTGCCAGTCTAAAGTATTGTATACACTGTTTGTTATTTCTTAAAACCAAATAAAAAGATATTGTTAAAAATAAAAGGAATAGGAGTTGAGGTTACACTAGTCTTCACCGAAATATGAACCATGTGGCCAGTCTTTGGTTCCTAGATATTGAATTTAAATATAAAATGTATATAGAATGTAATAATGCTAATCAATAGAACTTGCTGCTTGTTTACATATATGCTAATTACCTTTCAATTTATTTTCTTATTTTAGCCGGGCTATCAAGACAAATCAGGATCTGCTTCCCGAAACTCCATGGATCCAAATATTCTTCAATGATTTTTGGGGCACCTTACTTACTCACAGTGGCAGCCATAAATCTTACCGTCCTCTATGCACTCTTTCCTTTCGCCTTAACTACGTCTTTGGAGGTCTAGAACCCTGGAGCTATCACCTTGTGAACATCCTGTTGCATTCAGCCGTCACAGGCCTTTTCACACACCTTTGTAAAGCTCTCTTTGGCAGTGGGTGCTGGACTCTCTTAGCCGGACTTTTATTTGCTTCTCATCCGATCCATACGGAAGCTGTTGCTGGAATAGTAGGACGAGCAGATGTCGGAGCTGGACTCTTCTTTCTACTTTCATTACTTTGCTACGTAAAGCATTGTACTACCCGGAGCTGTTCTGTTAGGAGCTGGTGCTGGATCCTATTTAGTGGATTGTGTGCAGCTTGCAGCATGCTATGGAAAGAACAAGGAGTCACTGTTCTGGCGGTGTCTGCTGTTTATGATGTTTTTGTGTTTCACAAATTAAAAATAAGCGAGCTGATTTCTGCTGTCGTAAAGGTAAGTGAGCCTAGAAGTGTCTGCCGTTAACTTCATATTGATGTTTAGTCTAGAAATCAGTACCTGATAAATGGTGAGAGAAACACTGTTCCTAGCTGAAGATCCAAAAGCAAAATCTTCCCTTGGGTCCCACTGATTTTGAAAATAATTTTGATGCAATGAAACTAGATTTCCAGAGCGAAGTATGATATATCAGAAACTACAGTAAGGGTTCCTTTTTAGGAAAAACATTGTATTTGTGGCAAAAAAACAAACAGATTGAACTCAACAGGGAAATATTAATCTCATTGTCACGGTTTCATCGCTTGGTTGTAGAGTCAATTTTTTTTCTTTTATTTTAATATTCGCTGGCTTTTTATTTTGGCCAAGCTCTTCAAAATGGTTCATGAATATTGCTCAAAATCAAAACTTGTTTTGTCTTTGACACCTATTTTGCAAAATGCACGAACATTGCTCCCAATATAACTGTCTTACACAAAATCACTCCAGGGAGGACTGATTATATATTTGTTCAAATTTAGCGACTTTATTTTTATGGAAACGAAAAAAGTTTCAACTGAAGTGGAAAATGTAAAAATGGCATAAAAATCTGATGAGAAGGAATATAAACCAGCTCACCCGTGATGCATAAGCTGAATTTTGGGAGCACGGACCCGCTGTGTCCAGGCGTATAAAGTCCAAAACAAGAAGAGAATGTCCAGCTTCACCGAATCCGTGAAAAACAGTTTTCTTTATTCACAAACTTAAATATGGAGGATACAGACCTCAGCACAAACCATATGGGTACGAATCTCAATGCGTTTCTGGAGACTAAGCTCCCTTAATCATGACTGCAACACACTCCGAGCGGAGTGAAAAGACAAAATCTTTCAGAGAAGTGACAGCACAGGACGTATGTACCAAACTACAAGTAAAGGTACCGTCACACTAAGCAACGCTGCAGCGATACCGACAACGATCCGGATCGCTGCAGCGTCGCTGTTTGGTCGCTGGAGAGCTGTCACACAGACAGCTCTCCAGCGACCAACGATCCCGAGGTCCCCGGTAACCAGGGTAAACATCGGGTAACTGAGCGCAGGGCCGCGCTTAGTAACCCGATGTTTACCCTGGTTACCATCGTTAAAGTAAAAAAAACAAACGCTACATACTTACCTACCGCTGTCTGTCCCCGGCGCTGTGCTTCTCTGCTCTGGCTGTGAGCGCCGGGCAGCTGGAAAGCAGAGCGGTGACGTCACCGCTCTGCTTTCCGGCCGCTGTGCTCACAGCCAGAGCAGAGAAGCAGAGCGCCGAGGACAGACAGCGGTAGGTAAGTATGTAGCGTTTGTTTTTTTTACTTTAACGATGGTAACCAGGGTAAACATCGGGTTACTAAGCGCGGCCCTGCGCTTAGTTATCCGATGTTTACCCTGGTTACCAGCGAAGACATCGCTGAATCGGTGTGTCACACACACCGATTCAGCGATGTCTGCGGGGAGTCCAGCGACGAAACAACGTTCTGGACTTTCTTCCCCGACCAGCAACAGCACAGCAGGGGCCTGATCGCTGCTGCCTGTCACGCTGGACGATATCGCTAGCGAGGACGCTGCAACGTCACGGATCGCTAGCGATATCGTCTAGTGTGACGGTACCTTAACACTAGTTGCTATGTACGATAGTGGTTTTGTGTGACCAAGCTGGGGCTAGCTCTGCCTTGTCTGAATAACCAGGGTCTATATTGTTTAGTTAGTGCTTGTACAAGGCAAGGGATTTTATGTATGATTTTTGGGTGGTATTGTACAACCAGTGGAAATAAACACAATTCCATATGGGATATAACAAAACCCTGAGTCTTCATGTTCCAAGTAGATACCTGAGAGTGTGAACCCATACACTCTCCATTTATTTTTATCCCTTTGTAAAAAATGCTTAATAATTCGTGTTTTTGTACCATTTTTAAATACATTTTTTTTCATTACCTTTCATGAAGTTCTAAACTGATCTATGAATTGCATGCATTGTAATTGCAAAAGTGCATAAAATGACAAAATGAGTAAATGTCAAAAAAAAAATGCTGCTTTTGTTTTTTTCTAATAATTATTTTAGACCAGTGAAAAGCTGAACAAACTGTGTCCAGGTAGCCTTAATATGCCCTGAAATGGTTTTCCAAAAATATTTTTTTTAGAAATGATAGGTTTACAGAACTTAAAAACTGCCTACAACCTGCAGGTTAATAGTGTTCTAATGCTGCCCGGCAGCCATACTGAAAGCCCAGCCGCCATACTGAAAGCCCGGCTGCCATACTGAAAGCCCGGCTGCTCAGGAGACATGATCTTTATCCTTCCTCAGCATCCTCCAGCTTTCAGTCTTAAAGACACGGCCGGCACATCCAAACATAGACTCAGTGTGAACAGGTGCTGAACCTAGAGTAGCCAACTCGTATATAGTTAAGTAAATAAGGCAGCACACTGCAGCGCTAGAACATGCAAACTTGAAAAACGAAATTTGAACTGCATTACTGCACTAGAAATATGAAAAATGAGAGCGTTTAGCGCATAAAAATGGCCAATTTTATGTGTACCTGGTAGCCCCTTTACGGCATCTCTCTTATACCAGGTCCTACACTTGCCTTACCTCGCTGAGAATAAACGTCTCCATCTGAATGGGTACATGTGAAACCTCTTCCTAGACTAACATTCTCTCTCTCTGTGGAGGGGTATTGGACCTGCTGTAATTAAAACACCTGTGGCTAGGAGGCGGAGTGCACGATCAGAAGGCTAGAGAATACATTTCAAAAACCTGACCGGCACATCCAAACATAGACTCAGTGTGAACAGGTGCTGAACCTAGAGTAGCCAACTTGTATATAGTTAAGTAAATAAGGCAGCACACTGCAGCGCTAGAACATGCAAACTTGAAAAACGAAATTTGAACTGCATTACTGCACTATAAATATGAAAAATGAGAGCGTTTAGCGCATAAAAATGGCCAATTTTATGTGTACCTGGTAGCCCCTTTACGGCATCTCTCTTATACCAGGTCCTACACTTGCCTTACCTCGCTGAGAATAAACTTCTCCATCTGAATGGGTACATGTGAAACCTCTTCCTAGACTAAAATTCTCTCTCTCTGTGTTTTAATTACAGCAGGTCCAATACCCCTCCACAGAGAGAGAGAATTTTAGTCTAGGAAGAGGTTTCACATGTACCCATTCAGATGGAGACGTTTATTCTCAGCGAGGTAAGGCAAGTGTAGGACCTGGTATAAGAGAGATGCCGTAAAGGGGCTACCAGGTACACATAAAATTGGCCATTTTTATGCGCTAAACGCTCTCATTTTTCATATTTCTAGTGCAGTAATGCAGTTCAAATTTCGTTTTTCAAGTTTGCATGTTCTAGCGCTGCAGTGTGCTGCCTTATTTACTTAATTAAAGACACGGCCGGCGCGGCTTCAGTCACCGCTCAGTACTCAGTGAGCTGTGGCTGTAACCACACCCCCTGCCACTGATGAGCCAAATGTCAGTTCATGCTGTAGTGTGGTGACTGAAAGCCAGAGATTGACGGGAGGAATAAAGATACTCCAGGTAGCTGGGATATCAGCTGGGTGGCCGTACAGCTTTAAAACACTATTAACCTCCAGATTGAAGGCATTTTTTTTTTTTTTACTTGACGTGTTCCCTTTATTAACAACCTGTCAACAGGGACAGGCAGCAATGGGTGTCTTTTGTTTGTTATTTTTACAGTTTTCAAATCACTTATCCCTTAAAACAATAGCTTGGAAAACCTTTTTAACTTTTTATAATTCTATTATTATTAATAGTCAGGATGGATGTAGTTTACACGTTAGAGAGCTGAATCACTGCAATGCACCTCACGAGAATGAGAACCCAAACAAAAGGGATCCATTTTCGCTGCGTTCTGTTCTCCCTAATCTCCACACTCTAGATTTTCCAGGCTGTATGGGCATTAGATCATAGTCAGATGGCCCAATACACAAAAGGTAGCTGCTCTTTTTTTAGTTTGTAACTGATAGAGTATGTATGTAATTTCATTAGGCAACAACTCCGGTGCAGGTCATCTTTTAGGGGAGAATGTTAATGGACGTGTTCACATTTATCCTGACTGTGTTGTTTATTTCTAGATATACATTATACACATTTTTATAATCAGATAAATTTTTGTTTTAAAGAACAAGGTTAACAACCACTCATATGACAATATTCCTTTAAATTAACAAAAGAAACCCCCCCCCCCCCCCCGCTCCTCCCTTTCGGAGACCAAATCCAGGGCATACAATAATCTATCTGTATTAGCTGAAAGTAAACAACTCACATAAATTATACAGTCTGGTATTCCATACAAATAACCATCAATTATTCCCATCCAGCTGCCACAATTTCTGGAAAAAAAACCAACCTGTTTCTCTTAGTGTATATACTTTTCTCAAGCTGGACAATATGGTTCGTTTGAGTAATGAAATCACGTCTAGTTGGAGGTTCCTCCCTGATCCAGTATCTTGCAATCAATTTCCTCTCTATAAATAATAGTCGTGCAATTGCAATTTTAGTCGTGTTGTCAGCTAGTATTTCCTCCAAATACCCAAGTACACAAATCAAAGGATCTCTAGGAATTGAACACCCATATATCACTTCAATTCTATTCAGTACTACAACCCAGTATGCAGACAGTCTGGAGCAAAGCCAGAGCATATGTAATATACTCGCCTGAGACTGTGAACATCTAGGGCACTCGGAATTGGATCTCAACCCAGCTTTAAATAACATGTCGGGTGTCCTGTAAACCCTATTTATCACATACAATTGTGACAGTCTCCCAGGTTCACTCATAGATAACTTGGGTACGTACTCTAAAATAGACTCCCATCTATCATCGTCTATCTCACCCAAGTCAGCCTCCCACTTCCTTCTGGCCTTAATAGGGTGGTCTAGAAAAGTATGTATCAGATCACCGTATACTTCAGATATTGCCCCCTTGGTTCCGCTATTATTAAGTACTAGATTGTGGCCCGATTCTAACCGCATCGGGTATTCTAGAATATGCATGTCCCCGTAGTATATGGACAATGATGATTCCATAATTCGCGGCAGACTGTGCCCGTCGCTGATTGGTCGAGGCAACCTTTATGACATCATCGTCGCCATGGCAACCATTATGACATCTACGTCGATACTGTGCCCATCGCTGAATCAGAAACGTGGGATGTCTATGTCCTTTGACATCAACGTCGCTGTGCCCGTCGCTGATTGGTCGATGCCTCGACCAATCGGAGACGCGGGATTTCTACGTCGATACTGTGCCCGTCGCTGATTGGTCGAGGCCTGGCGGCCTCGACCAATCAGAGACGCGGGATTTCCAGGACAGACAGAGAGAAAGACAGACAGACGGAAAAACCCTTATTCAATTAACCCCTCTGTGACCTTAGACGTACTATCCCGTCGAGGTGCCCTGGGCTTATCTGACCCTGGACGGGATAGTACGTCATAGCCGATCGGCCGCACTCACGGGGGGAGCGCGGCCGATCGCGGCCGGGTGTCAGCTGCTTATCGCAGCTGACATCCGGCACTATGTGCCAGGAGCGGTCACGGACCGCCCCCGGCACATTAACCCCTGGCACACCGCGATCAAAGATGATCGCGATGTGCCGGCGGTGCAGGGAAGCACCGCGCAGGGAGGGGTCTCCCTGCGGGCTTCCCTGAGACCCCCGGAGCAACGCGATGTGATCGCGTTGCTGCGAGGGTCTCACCTCCCTCCCTGCTCAGTCCAGCTCTGGATCCAAGATGGCCGCGGATCCGGGTCCTGCAGGGAGGGAGGTGGCTTCACAGAGCCTGCTCAGAGCAGGCACTGTGAAGCCTGCAGCGCTGCAAGTCAGATCAGTGATCTGACAGAGTGCTGTGCAAACTGTCAGATCACTGATCTGTGATGTCCCCCCCTGGGACAAAGTAAAAAAGTAAAAAAAAATTTTTCCAAATGTGTAATAAAAATAAAAAAAAATATTCCAAAATAATGAAAAAAAAAAAAAATATTATTCCCATAAATACATTTCTTCATCTAAATAAAAAAAAAAACCAATAAAAGTACACATATTTAGTATCGCCGCGTCCGTAACGACCCGACCTATAAAACTGTCCCACTAGTTAACCCCTTCAGTAAACACCGTAAGAAAAAAAAAAAAAAACGAGGCAAAAAACAACGCTTTATTATCATACCGCCGAACAAAAAGTGGAATAACACGCGATCAAAAGGACAGATATAAATAACCATGGTACCGCTGAAAGCGTCATATTGTCCCGCAAAAAAAGAGCCGCCATACAGCATCATTAGCAAAAAAATAAAAAAGTTATAGTCCTGAGAATAAAGCGATGCAAAAATAATTATTTTTTCTGTAAAATAGTTTTTATCGTATAAAAGCGCCAAACCATAAAAAAATGATATAAATGAGGTATCGCTGTAATCGTACTGACCCGAAGAATAAAACTGATTTATCAATTTTACCAAACGCGGAACGGTATAAACGCCTCCCCCAATAGAAATTCATGAATAGCTGGCTTTTGGTCATTCTTCCTGACAAAAATCGGAATAAAAAGCGATCAAAAAATGTCACGTGCCCAAAAATGTTTTCAATAAAAACGTCAACTCGTCCCGCAAAAAACAAGACCTCACATGACTCTGTGGACCAAAATATGGAAAAATTATAGCTCTCAAAATGTGGTATTGCAAAAAATATTTTTTGCAATAAAAAGGGTCTTTCAGTGTGTGACGGCTGCCAATCATAAAAATCCGCTAAAAAACTCGCTATAAAAGTAAATCAAACCCCCCTTCATCACCCCCTTAGTTAGGGAAAAATAAAAAAAAATTTATTTATTTCCATTTTCCCATTAGGGCTAGGGTTAGGGCTAGGGTTAGGGCTAGGGTTAGGGCTAGGGCTAGGGTTAGGGCTAGGGTTAGGGTTAGGGCTAGGGTTAGGGTTAGGGCTAGGGTTAGGGTTGGGGCTACAGTTAGGGTTAGGGTTTAGATTACATTTACAGTTGGGAATGGGGTTGGGATTAGGGTTAGGGGTGTGTCAGGGTTAGAGGTGTGGTTAGGGTTACCGTTGGAATTAGGGTTAGGGGTGTGTTTAGATTAGGGTTTCAGTTATAATTGGGGGGTTTCCACTGTTTCGGCACATCAGGGGCTCTCCAAACACGACATGGCGTCCGATCTCAATTCCAGCCAATTCTGCGTTGAAAAAGTAAAACAGTGCTCCTTCCCTTCCGAGCTCTCCTGTGTGCCCAAACAGGGGTTTACCCCAACATATGGGGTATCAGCGTACTCAGGACAAATTGGACAACAACTTTTGTGGACCAATTTCTCCTGTTACCCTTGGGAAAATACAAAACTGGGGGCTAAAAAATAATTTTTGTGGGAAAACAAAAAGATTTTTTATTTTCACTGCTCTGCGTTATAAACTGTAGTGAAACACTTGGGGGTTCAAAGTTCTCACAACACATCTAGATAAGTTCATTGAGGGGTCTAGTTTCCAATATGGGGTCACTTGTGGGGGGTTTCTACTGTTTAGGTACATTAGGGGCTCTGCAAACGCAATGTGACGCCTGCAGACCAATCCATCTAAGTCTGCATTCCAAATGATGCTCCTTCCCTTCCGAGCCCTCCCATGCGCCCAAACGGTGGTTCCCCCCCACATATCGGGTATCAGCGTACTCAGGACAAATTGGACAACAACATTTAGGGTCCAATTTCTCCTGCTAACCTTGGAAAAATACAAAACTGGGGGCTAAAATATAATTTTTGTGGAAAAAAAAATATTTTTTATTTGCATGGCTCTGCGTTATAAACTGTAGTAAAATACTTGGGGGTTCAAAGCTCTCACAACACATCAAGATGAGTTCCTTAGGGGGTCTACTTTCCAAAATGGTGTCACTTGTGGGGGGTTTCTACTGTTTAGGTACATTAGGGGCTCTGCAAACGCAATGTGACGCCTGCAGACCATTCCATCTAAGTCTGCATTCCAAATGGCGCTCCTTCCCTTCCGAACCCTCCCATGCGCCCAAACGGTGGTTCCCCCCCACATATGGGGTATCAGCGTACTCAGGACAAATTGGACAACAACTTGTGGGGTCCAATTTCAACTGTTACCCTAGGGAAAATACAAAACTGGGGGCTAAAAAATAATTTTTGTGGGAAAAAAATTTTGTTTTATTTTTATGGCTCTGCATTATAAACTTCTGTGAAGCCCTTGGTGGGTCAAAGTGCTCACCACACATCCAGATAAGTTCCTTAGGGGGTCTACTTTCCAAAATGGTGTCACTTGTGGGGGGTTTCAATGTTTAGGCACATCAGTGGCTCTCCAAACGCAACATGGCGTCCCATCTCAATTCCTGTCAATTTTGCATTGAAAAGTCAAACGGCGCTCCTTCCCTTCCGAGCTCTCCCATGCTCCCAAACAGTGGTTTACTGCCACATATGGGGTATCAGCGTACTCAGGACAAATTGGACAACAACTTTTGAGGTCCAATTTCTTCTCTTACCCTTGGAAAAATAAAAAATTGGGGGCAAAAATATAATTTTTGTGAAAAAATATGATTTTTTATTTTTACGGTTCTGCATTATAAACTTCTGTGAAGCACTTGGTGGGTCAAAGTGCTCACCACACATCCAGATAAGTTCCTTAGGGGGTCTACTTTCCAAAATGGTGTCACTTGTGGGGGGTTTCAATGTTTAGGCACATCAGTGGCTCTCCAAACGCAACATGGCGTCCCATCTCAATTCCTGTCAATTTTGCATTGAAAAGTCAAATAGCGCTCCTTCCCTTCCGAGCTCTCCCATGCGCCCAAACAGTGGTTTACTGCCACATATGGGGTATCAGCGTACTCAGGACAAATTGGACAACAACTTTTTGGGTCCAATTTCTCCTTTTACCCTTGGTAAAATAAAACAAATTGGAGCTGAAGTAAATTTTTTGTGTAAAAAAAGTTAAATGTTCATTTTTATTTAAACATTCCAAAAATTCCTATTAAACACCTGAAGGGTTAATAATCTTCTTGAATGTGGTTTTGAGCACCTTGAGGGGTGCAGTTTTTAGAATGGTGTCACACTTGGGAATTTTCTATCATATAGACCCCTCAAAATGACTTCAAATGAGACGTGGTCCCTAAAAAAAAATGGTGTTGTAAAAATGAGAAATTGCTGGTCAACTTTTAACCCTTATAACTCCCTAACAAAAAAAAAAATTGGTTCCAAAATTATGCTGATGTAAAGGAGACATGTGGGAAATATTACTTATTAAGTATTTTGTGTGACATATCTCTGTGATTTAATTGCATAAAAATTCAAAGTTTGAAAATTGCGAAATTTTCAAAATTTTCGCCAAATTTCCTTTTTTTCACAAATAAACGCAGGTACTATCAAAGAAATTTTACCACTATCATGAAGTACAATATGTCACGAGAAAACAATGTCAGAATCACCAGGATCCGTTGAAGCGTTTCGGAGTTATAACCTCATAAAGGGACAGTGGTCAGAATTGTAAAAATTGGCCTGGTCATTGACGTGCAAACCACCCTTGGGGGTAAAGGGGTTATATATATATATATATATATATATATATATATATATATATATATATATATATATATATATATATATATATATATATATATATATATATATAGATGAAATCCAATGTGAGATCTGTCTGTATCACTATAGGCCCTCTCCTTCTTTGCGCCTGGAATGCATGGTGAACCCGTCTTTATTGAAAAATATTTAGCCTTGTGAGTTGAAATTCTTCCTGCAACATATCATATGATTTAGGATTCCCTCTACAAATCAATTGGCCTATCAACCCAATGCCCTTGTCCTTCACATCATACACATTTGTCTTCATAGCCATCTGGTTGTTTGCAGATCCTGAAATTGGCAGCATACACCCGCATTTACCTAATAAATGTTGCCAGCAATAATTTTACACTATCTTTACGGAGATGACAACTAGTCTTAAATCTACCAGTGTCCATTTGGATCCTCACTCCAGGCTATATTCTAAGGCTGACTTTATGATCCCGGAAGTTGAAGTTGAACAGTGGTGATCTTTATAAGATTATGGGGAAAGTCCTACAGTGGTTCACCCCGAATAATAGGGAAATCTATAGTTCAGAGACGGCTAGGATGAATATCACAATCTACTTTACACTATTTGTATGCATTGTTTATTACATCAATATTTTAAAATCTATATATTGGCACATCAAAATTTTGTAACTAGCTTCTCAAGTTATCCCTTTCAATAATGTCTATGAAATGGTAATCTATTGTCCACTTTGGTGGCACTAAGTTGCACCCTGCTATGCTCCCCAATAGCCTCTGTAAATCTGCTGGTCGGAGAAATAATGTTTCCCACATGAAAGATGCTCTTATTGAAACAATCTTTCGCGACATTTGCATATATTTATAACTGTTGCTTATGGAGTTTTTGTTAAGTATGTATAAAGCGGCTTTCATTTTAGGCTTAATGTCTCTCATCCCCCTTTTGCCTCCTTATTACTGATGACAATTGCAATCGCCTTTGATTGGGTTTTGTAAGGCTTTAGAATTTTCTTGCAAATCCTTGTTTTGCTCAATGGGTTAATTATCTCCTTAATTCTCTTCTGGCCTTGATTCTCCTCTCTCTTAGCTGCATCTTGTAGTAATCCCCCCTTTCCCACCCGCTGTTATCTTGGATCACTCCCAATGTTTTCCGCACCATGCCCAAAGCTAAAATACAATGGTAACATCTGGCTAAACATTTAGTATGTTTGTTTTCTTTATTGATTCATTTTAATAATCACAGTGAAGGACATGGGACAAAATATGGATCCAATGTTCTCGACATCCTAATCTCGCTTTTGTATCCGACATGTAATATTTTCCACGATGAAAGATGAGATATTCATGGAGTCTTGAGTTGAATGAGTATTTTTTTTTTTTGCCTTGAGTATATTTGTGTGGAGAACGCCACTAAATTCTAAAAATCTCCAGTGTTCCCTTGTTTTATCAGAAACTGCTGGACAAACAGGTGAATAATATGGTGTTTAACTACAATACAAGCAAGTTATTGGAACAGGGATGGAAGAAAAAGATGAGTAATGACAGCTCCTGGCGTGCATTAATGACTTGGTGTCATCAGTCTCCGAGTATCAGGTGGTAAAGGGTTGACATGCCCTTGTATCCAATGCTCTGTTTTACCCAGATGGTTATTGTGTGCTCAGTTGGTTTGATTACTTCTGTCAGCTCCCTCGAAAAGCCATATGTTACCCTGCAAGAAAGTGTGTGATTGTGTATATACGATGTATGTGTGTGTATGTATATATATATATATATATATATATATATATATATATATATGATGTATGTGTGTGTATATGTATATGTGTGTGTGTGTGTATATGTATATATAAATATATATATATATATATATATAAATAACAGTTTATAATTCTTACCGTATAATTTTAGCTGATTCTAACTAAAGACTACTAAACTGCGTACTAGAGCAAAGGGATGTATTGCAGTGAGGACTCATTCAGACGTCTGTCCACATCGGTCCCAGATCAGACTGCTCATGCACGGACTGGCCATGTGTTTTCCGACCCTAGTTTGATCGCTGCGTTTATTTCTATGAGGCTGTCTGCCTCGGCTTGTAGGCCAGTCCATGCATTGCAGTCCGATCTCTGACCGATTTGCATGAATGTTTGAAGTAATAATAATAATAATAATAATAATTTTTATTTATATCGCGCCAACATATTCCGCAGCGCTTTACAAATTATAGAGGGGACTTGTACATACAATAGACATTACAGCATAACAGAAATACAGTTCAAAACAGATACCAAGAGGAGTGAGGGCCCTGCTCGCAAGCTTACAAGCTATGAGGAAAAGGGGAGACACAAGAGGTGGATGGTAAGTAATCGTAACTCGTAGCAGTCTGTAGGGCCTTTCTGTATCTTTAGATGTTTCAGATTTAATTTTTCTTTTATGATTCAGACAGGATTAAAATAGGTGCATACTATTAGGGCTGGCGGAACGCACCGAGTAAATATAGATGTTGTTATTGGTGTGTTCGCAGCCCAGGGGCCACCGTGCAGGAGGAGAACCTGCTGCTAGCAAATGGCACTGTATGGCATTATAAGCGAGCTCTGTTACCACAGAGTCTCTGTGATATAAAAGCACTGTGTCCTGCTAAGCTCACAGGAGTACACAGCTTTCTGCTGAGCTGATAGCAGTCAGTGGTCATGCAGTCAGAGAAGCACACAAACAAACTCCTCACCGGAGGTGCCGGTATTCTAGTGGCTTATTTCAGCCGAGCCCTGACCACAAGCATACATGACCACACTGGCACTAAACTCATAACAAAGATTGATACTAGCGAATGGCCGTGCGGCCATGCAAACCTTTTGTAGTTGCAGTAACTTCAGGACCTTCCTAGAGGACCAATGGGAGTTGCTTCAGGACCTGAGCATGTGACCCTTTACCTCCAATGGAGAGGTCTTCCTTTGGGCATGCTCAGAAGGGAGAAAGCAGGACTTAGTCCCAGAAGCGAGTCCTCACCACTGACCAGTACTAGCTACAATGGCAGAGCCTGGAAAAACAGCAGTAGCCAGACGCAGAGTATCTGTCTGAGCCAGACGCTGGGACTGATGTCTCCGTTGAGCAGGCTCCACTGCGGCTGGAGAAGAATGGGAGACCGCAGCAGAGATTGCTCGAGATTTTCCCTGTGCAGAGTTGGGAACTCGAGCCCTAAAACATACTTCATTGAATGCTGTATACTATATTTATTTTACTATTGCATTCCCTCCAGGTCAACTGTACGAGTAAAGAACAAGAAGGTGGCACTTTCAAACAGTGACCCCTAATACATGTGATGAGGGTGGTGGTAGTATGATAGCCACTCGCTTCCAATGGTTTGGTTACCTGTTTAATAGTTTGGAGTAGGAATAACTGGTTTGGCTTTTTCCTGTATCCATTGTTTGCTGGACATGCTTATAGTATGTAGACTTCAGTGGATGGATCGAGATACATGAATTTTAAGAGCATTATTATCTAGGAATCCAACCTGCATTGTTTTTGAAGCCAAAGACACATTAGTAAAATGCCGGTGGTGTTTTTCCTGAAGTGTCTTCTTTTCAGAGAATTTGTTGTAGTTTTGCCACCAACATGAATTTTTTTTGGTATAGAATCTTGTTGATAAGATCGTGCTGGACACTTAATCACATAAGGTCCGTTCCTTTTGTTGCTTCATGGCTTTCAAAGCCTAAAGTGGTTAAAATAAGTTACAAAAGATGGAACGTGCACAGCGAGTCATTTTGACATTGCAGTGCATATGTTCATTATTTGAAACATTCATTAAGTGCATACGGGTTCCAGGCGGAATTTGCCTGAAAGATGTTGTTTTGCACATACCCTGATGTCAGACACCTAAGGGCTTTCCCCACTCCCTATTGAGAACTTTAAAGCTTGTCCAAGTATGAATGTCTATGAGAAGGACTAGCTGTAGGCAGAATCAGTGTTTAGCAGACAGCTTTCTAGTATGTAGGGCTACAAAGACTTCTGAGAGTTTGCGCTTGAGCTAATCAGGACAAAAAAGCAGAAGGTTCAAGTCAACAGAGTCTACACATAAAGAAACAGATACCATCTATGTTTTAGTCAGGTCCCCCATGCCCTCCAACCCAGCAGCATTCACCTATGTGTGATTAAACTCTTTCCATAACCAGCTCTGTATAACATAATTCAGTTAAATAAATACTTTAAAAAAGCATTTACAATGTCCTTGTTTCTTATGCTAATGATGGCTTTGACTAGTCGATGGGGCGTTAGTGTCTCCAAAATAGTTTGCCCTCTTTCCATGTTATCACGCCCCTGTGGATGTGATGGCATAATTTTCGACCTTGTGGCCAACTCATGCAAATCTAGTGCATTCGTGTCTCTCATTTCGGTAGCGCCACTGCGCCTCTGAAGCCAGGTGTATACTTCCCAGCTTCAGAGGCGCACTGCTCATGACTGGAAGCCATCTTCTAAACTTCAGGTTATGCTCAGTGCGTCTCTGTAGCTGGGAAATGTGCACCCGGCTTCAAAAACGCATTGACCCTGCCGAAATAAGCTGGTGATGAGGCCGGCTCATGCAAATTATGCTATTATGTCCACAGGGGCGTGATAACATAGAAAGTGGGCAGAGTAGTCTGGGGACACTAATGCCCCATCGAATAGTCAAAACCCTCATTAGCATACGGGAACATTATAAAGGTTTTTTTAAAGCATTTATTTAAATGAATGACGTTATGCAGGGCTAGTTAGGTAGGGTGTTTAATCATACATGGGATTGGAGGGTATGGGGGACCTGACAGGTTCCCTTTAAATACTGCACATGATATACCAGTGCCATCAGTAAATGTAGAGAGGCAATTTGTTCTAATTTTCTGTTTGTGTAGATATGTCTGGAAAACACTTTAAACATAAATTGTGCTATGCTTTGACTTCCAGGATAGCCTCGTAACTCAAGTGAATTGACTTTCTGTAAAATAGCTGGGATAGTATGTCGTGTTTTTGTTAGGGGCACATTGTAACAAATGGTTTAAAAGCATGACTTTTTACTGTGGAATAGAAAGGAGATGACAATATGGCTGCTATTTCCGGCCTTTGAGGATGAACCCAGTGATTTATAATTAAGGAATGTGCAGCTGTCTAAAAGTTCTAATTTAACATAAAGAAATGCAGAGGCATGCACTTGTCACAGAATCTCTAAGGAGCAGATGAGGATTGATGGTGTTGTGTGAGTGAAGACACGTTTTATTAATTTATTTGTAGCTCAGTGTAGACAAGCTGCACCCCAGGGAAAGTCTGTGTACATGATGGGAGCATCAGAAAGCTTGACATGATTGTCCAGCCCTGGATCGGAGGTGTTAATTCTTCGGAGGCTCGTGAATGTTAGCGTAAATCATATGCTAATACATTTTTTGGAGGCAAACTTGGGTGAGAAGTTTGGGTTTTCTGTTACTAAATGAAATTGACAATCCAAGCCGCTTTGACTTTAGTTGTTCTGGACAGTCTGGTAACATAAGAGTTTGAGGTTGGATTAATACAGTTCTGAATGTATTAACTGAAAACAAAAAGAAATATTAGCCTTTTTTTAGTTCAAATATTATTTTATGATCTCATTGAAGCTGGACCTGGAGGACAGTTGAGGTCACTCTTACTATTGTAATGAATTCATGACCTAAGACCAGAGTCCTTCACCATTCACACAATCTGAAGCTGTCAGGGCATTTTGGATATTATAGTTTTGGAACAACTGTAGTGCAAATGTGTAGAAACTCTGGTTAATCCAGTGCATGTTTATGGAGAAAATGGCGGGTCATCGGGTCAGATTTGGAGTATTACCATGGTACAGGTTACAGGAGGCTTGGCCAGTGTTGGACATTATTCTAGATGAAGTTCAGAGTGCTAAAATACAAGAATAATTTAAGCTTATGAAATTTAGTTGGGCAAAATCTAAGCTATCAGATAATAATCAGCTTGATTCATCAAGACCAGCGTTACATAGATTGAAAAAAGAGCTAGGTCCATCAAGTGCAACCTTTCTCCACCAACTGTACATTTTGTCACTAAATTATCTCTAACCCACAATGTTATGTGTACTGAGGAAATCATCCAGCCTTTTTTCAAAAGTTATATTGTCTGTCATTACCACCTCTTGTGGTAGGGCATCCCTCAATCTGCTCTAGCTGTAAAGAACCCTTTCCTATTTAGCTGCCGGACTCACCTTTCCTCCACCCATAATGAGTGCCCCCTGGTCCTTAGTATGGTCTTTGGAAGGAATATATCATGTGTTGTTCACGCCGGTCTTAATAAAGAGATGTGCTGGCATCAGATGCTCGTGAGTCATGAAGATACGACTATCTCACATAAAAAATATCTGGCAAAAAACAATTTTGGACTTTGTTCTTTATAGGGTTATTATGTGTATTTTTCCCCAGCAGCATTACATTGAGTCTACTATAAAGTGGGTAAATAAGTAATGAGTGGGTAGCAGTGTGTATGTTCTATGTATCTGCTGGAGAATGACAGCCAGAAGGAAAGCCTAATGAATTCCTTTTCCCACTTTACTGAAAAGAACAGCAGAGATTAGGACACATTAGCCTGGCTTGTGATAGAATAACAATCATCTCCTTGGTTCCTCTAAACTAATCTCCTACCCGGTTGCAGCTAACTGCCAATTATTAGGTCTACTTTGTTAATTGTAAAATATGCTAATGTAGTAATTAATAGAATGTGCTAATCAGTAGTCTTGTGTGTTTACCGTTGTGTTAATTAACTCTGTTGACAATCTTTAAAGCTATAAAATGAGACATCGCTGCTCTTTTCTATAATTGAATTTCATCCATTGTAATTCATCAGTAGGAAAGCCTGTGTCATAGTAACATAGTAACATAGTAACATAGTTAGTAAGGCCGAAAAAAGACATTTGTCCATCCAGTTCAGCCTATATTCCATCATAATAAGTACGCAGATCTACGTCCTTCTACAGAACCTAATAATTGTATGATACAATATTGTTCTGCTCCAGGAAGACATCCAGGCCTCTCTTGAACCCCTCGACTGAGTTCGCCATCACCACCTCCTCAGGCAAGCAATTCCAGATTCTCACTGCCCTAACAGTAAAGAATCCTCTTCTATGTTGGTGGAAAAACCTTCTCTCCTCCAGACGCAAAGAATGCCCCCTTGTGCCCGTCACCTTCCTTGGTATAAACAGATCCTCAGCGAGATATTTGTATTGTCCCCTTATATACTTATACATGGTTATTAGATCGCCCCTCAGTCGTCTTTTTTCTAGACTAAATAATCCTAATTTCGCTAATCTATCTGGGTATTGTAGTTCTCCCATCCCCTTTATTAATTTTGTTGCCCTCCTTTGTACTCTCTCTAGTTCCATTATATCCTTCCTGAGCACCGGTGCCCAAAACTGGACACAGTACTCCATGTGCGGTCTAACTAGGGATTTGTACAGAGGCAGTATAATGCTCTCATCATGTGTATCCAGACCTCTTTTAATGCACCCCATGATCCTGTTTGCCTTGGCAGCTGCTGCCTGGCACTGGCTGCTCCAGGTAAGTTTATCATTAACTAGGATCCCCAAGTCCTTCTCCCTGTCAGATTTACCCAGTGGTTTCCCGTTCAGTGTGTAATGGTGATATTGATTCCCTCTTCCCATGTGTATAACCTTACATTTATCATTGTTAAACCTCATCTGCCACCTTTCAGCCCAAGTTTCCAACTTATCCAGATCCATCTGTAGCAGAATACTATCTTCTCTTGTATTAACTGCTTTACATAGTTTTGTATCATCTGCAAATATCGATATTTTACTGTGTAAACCTTCTACCAGATCATTAATGAATATGTTGAAGAGAACAGGTCCCAATACTGACCCCTGCGGTACCCCACTGGTCACAGCGACCCAGTTAGAGACTATACCATTTATAACCACCCTCTGCTTTCTATCACTAAGCCAGTTACTAACCCATTTACACACATTTGTCATGGTGCTACAGAATGTATAGGTACTTGGTGGGGACAATTTAATTTCACCGATGGGTATCCAGAGGGCATCTAAGTACTTGAAGTGGGAAAATGTTATGCAACACTACTTTTACATGATGCTTGTTCATAATTTCTATCTACTATATAAAGCTGAATGTGTGTGTGTGTATGTGTATGTGTGTATGTCCGGGATTGGCATCTGCACCGTCGCAGCTACAGCCACAAAATTTTGCACAGTCACACGTCTGGACCCCGAGAGCGTCATAGGCTATATTGTGAGGAGAAATTTTAACCCCGCGTGTTCCAATTCACCAAACAATTTTGCCCCTATCTACATAATGGGGAAAAAAGTGAAAGGAAAAGTGTTGGAGGCGTCGCAGCTACAGAAACAAAATTTTGCACAGTCACACGTCTGGACCCTGAGAGCGTCATAGGCTACATTGTGAGGTGAAATTTTAACCCCGCGCTTTCCAATTCACCAAACAATTTTTCCCCTATCTACATAATGGGGAAAAAAGTGAAAGGAAAAGTGTTGGAGGCGTCGCAGCTACAGCAACAAAATTTTGCACAGTCACACGTCTGAACCCTGAGAGCGTCATAGGCTACGTTGTGAGGTGAAATTTTAACCCCGTGCTTTCCAATTCAGCAAACAATTTTGCCCCTATCTACATAATGGGGAAAAAGTGAAAGGAAAAGTGTTGGAGGCAAATTGACAGCTGCCAGTTGTGAACAAGGGGGACTTAAAGAATGAGAGCGATGGCGCAAAAGAGTATATACCGTACAGTTGCTAAGGTGGGGCCCCGACATGAGATACTCACCACACATGGGGATATGAACACACACACAAAATGCGCCACACACTACCACGTGCTTGAACACATATACCACCCTCAGCACACATTTCACCACACATACACCAACCTCGCCACATAAAAGTCGAAACACAAAAGTCGCCGCTCAAAACTCGCCACGCGCAAAACTCGCCACATGCAAAAACTAGGCTCACGTAAAACTCGCCACAAGTGCAAAACTCACCTCATGGAAATCTCGCCACACGCAAAACTTGCACACGCGGAAAAATTGCCACATGCACAAAATTTGCAACACATGCAAAAGTTGCCTCACACAAAACTTGCACATACTCAAAAGGCACCAGACATAAAACTCACCACGCGCAAAACTCGCCATGCGCAAAACTTGTTGCGCACAACTTGCTACACTAACCTGTTACATGCAAATCGACACACAAAAAGTTGCTACACGCATGTTGCCACACAAAACTCATCTCACAAAAGTCGCTACATGCATGTCCCCACACAAAAGTCAACACACACAACTTGACAAACGAAACTCGCCCTAAAACACACACAAGTCTGGTATTAGCCTTCAAAAATAAAAATCTGATTAATAAGCAGACAAACTACAAGAGCAACAAATGTACCATATAGGAAATACGGCAGCTGTCAGTCACATGACCTGTCTATTATGTGTATGTGTGAGCTAATATATACTGCCAGGGGGAGGGCTTCCTGTTGGCTGGGGATTTATCAGGCTGCCAATTTATCTTACAAATACTGAGGTAGAAATACTGAGCAAATAACGTGTTAACGAGGTCTAATACAGGAGATCACACAGGTATATACTATATACAGGGGAGATGACACACAGATATATACTATATACAGGAGAGGTAACACAGATATATACTATATAGAGGAGGAGATGACATACAGGTACATACTATATACAGGAGGAGATGACATACAGGTATATACTAAATACAGGAGGAGATGACACACAGGTATATACTATATACAGGAGCAGATTACCTACAGGTATATACAGGAGGAGATGACATACAGGTATATGCTATATATAGAAGATGACATACAGGTATATACTATATACAGGAGGAGATGACACACAGATATATACTATATACAGGGGAGATGACACACAGGTATATACTATATACAGGAGGAGATGACATACAGGTATGTACAATATATAGGAGATGACATACAGGTATATACTATATATAGGAGGAGATGACATACAGGTATATACTATATATAGGAGGAGATGACATACAGCAGGTATATACTATATACAGGGGAGATGACATACAGGTATATACTATATACAGGAGATGACATACAGGTGTATACTATATATAAGGGAGATGACAAACATGTATATACTGAGGTGAAAATGAGAGGTGTGAGGTGAAAATGAAAAGGTGTGAGTGCAAAATGAGAGGAGTGAGGGAAAATAGTGTAGTGATCGGAAAATGACAGATGTGAGGTCGCAATGACAAGTGTTAGGGGGGAATGAGAGGAGTGAGGGAGAAAATGAGACGTGTGAGGGAGAAAATGAGAGATGTGAGGGGGAAAATGAGAGGCGTGATGGGAAAATAAGAGAAGTGACGTGCTATAACTAACCACAGATATTTACTATGCCCAGGCAACGCTGGGCTCTTCAGCTAGTCTACTATATAAAGCTGAATGTGTGTATGTATGTATGTGTGTGTGTGTGTATGTATGTGTGTGTGTGTGTGTATGTCCGGGATTGGCATCTGCACCGTCGCAGCTACAGCCACAAAATTTTGCACAGTCACACGTCTGGACCCTCAGAGCGTCATAGGCTACATTGTGAGGTGAAATTTTAACCCCGCGCTTTCCAATTCACCAAACAATTTTTCCCCTATCTACATAATGGGGAAAAAAGTGAAAGGAAAAGTGTTGGAGGCCTCGAAGCTACAGAAACAAAATTTTGCACAGTCACACGTCTGGAACCTGAGAGCGTCATAGGCTACATTGTGAGGTGAAATTTTAACCCCGCGCTTTCCAATTCACCAAACAATTTTTCCCCTATCTACATAATGGGGAAAAAAGTGAAAGGAAAAGTGTTGGAGGCGTCGCAGCTACAGAAACAAAATTTTGCACAGTCACACGTCTGGACCCTGAGAGCGTCATAGGCTACATTGTGAGGTGAAATTTTAACCCCGCGCTTTCCAATTCACCAAACAACTTTTCCCCTATCTACATAATGGGGAAAAAGTGAAAGGAAAAGTGTTGGAGGCCTCGAAGCTACAGCCACAAAATTTTGCAAAGTCACACGTCTGGACCCTGAGAGCGTCATAGGCTATGTTGTGAGGTGAAATTTTAACCCCGCGCTTTCCAATTCACCAAACTATTTTTCCCCTATCTACATAATGGGGAAAAAAGTGAAAGGAAAAGTGTTGGAGGCGTCGCAGCTACAGAAACAAAATTTTGCACAGTCACACGTCTGGACCCTGAGAGCGTCATAGGCTACATTGTGAGGTGAAATTTTAACCCCGCGCTTTCCAATTCACCAAACAATTTTTCCCCTATCTACATAATGGGGAAAAAAGTGAAAGGAAAAGTGTTGGAGGCCTCGAAGCTACAGCCACAAAATTTTGCAAAGTCACACGTCTGGACCCTGAGAGCGTCATAGGCTATGTTGTGAGGTGAAATTTTAACCCCGCGCTTTCCAATTCACCAAACTATTTTTCCCTTATCTACATAATGGGGAAAAGTGTTGGAGGCAAATTGACAGCTGCCAGATGTGAACAAGGGGGACTTAAAGAATGAGAGCGATGGCGCCAAAGAGTATATACCGATCAGTTGCTAAGGTGGGGCCCCGACATGAGATACTCACCACACATGGGGATATGAACACACACAAAATGCGCCACACACTACCACGTGCTTGAACACATATACCACCATCAGCACACATTTCACCACACATACACCAACCTTGCCACATAAAAGTCGAAACACAAAAGTCGCCGCTCAAAACTCACAACGCGCAAAACTCGCCACATGCAAAAACTAGGCTCACGCAAAACTCGCCACAAGTGCAAAACTCACCGCATGGAAAACTCGCCACACGCAAAACTTGCACACGCGGAAAAATTGCCACATGCACAAAATTTGCAACACATGCAAAAGTTGCCTCACACAAAACTTGCACATACTCAAAAGGCACCAGACATAACACTCACCACGCGCAAAACTCGCCATGCGCAAAACTTGCTGCACACAACTTGCTACACTAACCTGTCACATGCAACTCGACACACAAAAAGTTGCTACACGCATGTTGCCACACAAAACTCATCTTACAAAAGTCGCTACATGCATGTCGCCACACACAACTCAACACACACAACTTGACAGACGAAACTCGCCCTAATACACACACAAGTCTGGTATTAGCCTTCAAAAATAAAAATCTGATTAATAAGCAGACAAACTACAAGAGCAACAAATGTACCATATAGGAAATACAGCAGCTGTCAGTCACATGACCTGTCTATTATGTGTATGTGTGAGCTAATATATACTGCCAGGGGGAGGGCTTCCTGTTGGCTGGGGATTTATCAGGCTGCCAATTTATCTTACAAATACTGAGGTAAAAATACTGAGCAAATAACGTGTTAACGAGGTCTAATACAGGAGATCACACAGGTATATACTATATACAGGGGAGATGACACACAGATATATACTATATACAGGAGAGATGACACAGGTATATACTATATAGAGGAGGAGATGACATACAGGTACATACTATATACAGGAGGAGATGACATACAGGTATATACTATATACAGGAGGAGATGACACACAGGTATATACTATATACAGGAGCAGATTACCTACAGGTATATACTATATACAGGAGGAGATGACATACAGGTATATGCTATATATAGAAGATGACATACAGGTACAGTTAGGGCCAGAAATATTTGGACAGTGACACAATTTTCGCGAGTTGGGCTCTGCATGCCACCACATTGGATTTGAAATGAAACCTCTACAACAGAATTCAAGTGCAGATTGTAACGTTTAATTTGAAGGGTTGAACAAAAATATCTGATAGAAAATGTAGGAATTGTACACATTTCTTTACAAACACTCCACATTTTAAGAGGTCAAAAGTAATTGGACAAATAAACATAACCCAAACAAAATATTTTTATTTTCAATATTTTGTTGCAAATCCTTTGGAGGCAATCACTGCCTTAAGTCAGGAACCCATGGACATCACCAAACGCTGGATTTCCTCCTTCTTAATGCTTTGCCAGGCCTTTACAGCCGCAGCCTTCAGATCTTGCTTGTTTGTGGGTCTTTCCGTCTTAAGTCTGGATTTGAGCAAGTGAAATGCATGCTCAATTGGGTTTAGATCTGGAGATTGACTTGGCCATTGCAGAATGTTCCACTTTTTGGCACTCATGAACTCCTGGGTAGCTTTGGCTGTATGCTTGGGGTCATTGTCCATCTGTACTATGAAGCGCCGTCCAATCAACTTTGCAGCATTTGGCTGAATCTGGGCTGAAAGTATATCCCGGTACACTTCAGAATTCATCCGGCTACTCTTGTCTGCTCTTATGTCATCAATAAACACAAGTGACCCAGTGCCATTGAAAGCCATGCATGCTCATGCCATCACGTTGCCTCCACCATGTTTTACAGCGGATGTGGTGTGCCTTGGATCATGTGCCGTTCCCTTTCTTCTCCAAACTTTTTTCTTCCCATCATTCTGGTACAGGTTGATCTTTGTCTCATCTGTCCATAGAATACTTTTCCAGAACTGAGCTGGCTTCTTGAGGTGTTTTTCTGCAAATTTAACTCTGGCCTGTCTATTTTTGGTATTGATGAATGGTTTGCATCTAGATGTGAACCCTTTGTATTTACTGTCATGGAGTCTTCTCTTTACTGTTGACTTAGAGACAGATACACCTACTTCAATGAGAGTGTTCTGGACTTCAGTTGATGTTGTGAACGGGTTCTTCTTCACCAAATTAAGTATGCGGCGATCATCCACCACTGTTGTCATCCGTGGACGCCCAGGCCTTTTTGAGTTCCCAAGCTCACCAGTCAATTCCTTTTTTCTCAGAATGTACCCAACTGTTGATTTTGCTACTCCAAGCATGTCTGCTATCTCTCTGATGGATTTTTTCTTTTTTTTCAGCCTCAGGATGTTCTGCTTCACCTCAATTGAGAGTTCCTTTGACCGCATGTTGTCTGCTCACAGCAACAGCTTCCAAATGCAAAACCACACACCTGGAATCCACCCCTGACCTTTTAACTACTTCATTGATTACAGGTTAACGAGGGAGACGCCTTCAGAGTTAATTGCAGCCCTTAGAGTCCATTGTCCAATTACTTTTGGTCCCTTGAAAAAGAGGACGCTATGCATTACAGAGCTATGATTCCTAAACCCTTTCTCCGATTTGGATGTGGAAACTATCATATTGCAGCTGGGAGTGTGCACTTTCAGCCCATATTATATATATAATTGTATTTCTGAACATGTTTTTGTAAACAGCTAAAATAACAAAACTTGTGTCACTGTCCAAATATTTCTGGCCCTAACTGTATATACACTGTTTTTGGAGACATAGTAAGGGTGCCTTGCATGGCCGTATGCGCACAGTTCTATACTGCATGTGTATCTTGCTGAGGACAGTATGTACTGTTTATTATGATTTAGGTTATATATGTAGAAATATTCTTTCTTTTTCTTTTTGTACATTTATGTAATAAATATATTTTGATATTTTTGACATCTGCTTCCTACATTTTCTTTCTTGGTTGTTGCTTATGATTATGGGAAGAGTCAATTGAATAGGCCTGGTTTTAAAATATAGGTGATATATACAGGAGGAGATGACACACAGATATATACTATATGCAGGGGAGATGACATACAGGTATATACTATATATAGGAGGAGATGACATACAGGTATATACTATATACAGGGGAGATGACACACAGCAGGTATATACTATATACAGGGGAGATGACATACAGGTATATACTATATACAGGAGATGACATACAGATGTATACTATATATAAGGGAGATGACAAACATGTATATACTGAGGTGAAAATGAGTGTGTGAGGTGAAAATGAAATGGTGTGAGTGCAAAATGAGAGGAGTGAGGGAAAATAGTGTAGTGATCGGAAAATGACAGATGTGAGGTCGAAATGACAAGTGTTAGGCGGGAATGAGAGGAGTGAGGGAGAAAATGAGAGGTGTGAGGGAGAAAATGAGAGATGTGAGGGGGAAAATTAAAGATGTGATTGGGAAAATGAGAGGCGTGATGGGAAAATAAGAGAAGTGACGTGCTATAACTAACCACAGATATTTACTATGCCCAGGCAACGCCGGGCTCTTCAGCTAGTGTTCCATAAATCACATTTGTATAGTGTAAGAAAACTACTAGTAATGTTAGACTTTGCTGCATTCTGTTGTCAGGCTGGAAATGCCCTGCAATCTGTGGTCAAGTTATAGAGCAGGAGCTGAAGAGATTATTATATGGGTTTATAGGAAATATTCAGCATCAATGGGAGTAAGTCATTGATATTTATGTATCGTCAGGCATTTGGAGTCCAGTGGGTAGTCTTAATCAGTGATTGATTGTCACCCTTCCTTGTATAATTGTGTCAACAGAGATAGCTGTTAATTACTGATTAGGAGTTAAGGTACCTTCACACTGAACGATATCGCTAGCGATCCGTGACGTTGCAGCGTCCTGGCTAGCGATATCGTTCAGTTTGACAGGCAGCAGCGATCAGGATCCTGCTGTGATGTCGTCGGTCGCTGCAGAAAGTCCAGCACTTTATTTCATCGCTGGACTCCCTGCAGACATTGCTGAATCGGCGTGTGTGACGCCGATTCAGCGATGTCTTCACTGGTAACCAGGGTAAACATCGGGTTACTAAGCGCAGGGCCGCGCTTAGTAACCCGATGTTTACCCTGGTTACCAGCGTAAAAGTTAAAAAAAACAAACCCTCCATACTTACCTTCCTCTGTCTGTCCCCGGCGCTCTGCTTCTCTGCACTGGCTGTGAACGCCGGCCTTCCGGAAAGCACAGCGGTGACGTCACCGCTCTGCTTTCCGGCCGCTGTGCTCAGTCAGTGCAGGAAAGCACAGCGCCGGGGACAGACAGGGGAAGGTAAGTATGGAGTGTTTTTTTTTTTTTTACTTTTACGATGGTAACCAGGGTAAACATCGGGTTACTAAGCGCGGCCCTGCGCTTAGTAACCCGATGTTTACCCTGGTTACCGGCATCGTTGGTCGCTGGAGAGCTTTCTGTGTGACAGCTCTCCAGCGACCAAACAGCGACGCTGCAGCGATCGACATCGTTGTCGGTATCGCTGCAGCGTCGCTTAGTGTGACGGTACCTTAAGTGAATCTTTTTCGACAAACCAAAATACTATCTGCCATGTTCAATATGACAGGTTTCATTTAATGCAAGTGTCAATTTAAAAAACAAAAAAGCGAACAAAAAAAAAGTAAAATAATCAGAGGGGATTGAAATGGAAAAGAAGCAATCCGTACTTTATCCGATCCCTGACACTCTTTTGTCTTGACTTTGTGGTGCTGCCTCGACACTCATGAAATGGTTAGTTAGTTAATTGCTACCCACAGGTGACCCGCCTAACTCAGGGACTGGATGAGTGCATTTCTTGTGTGTTGAGGACAATGAGGAACAGAAACCAGTGGGGAATCTTTGGATCTTTAGATGGGAAGAGATGGGGAATTGGTAAAGGTAGGTACTGCTTCTTTTCTTTTTTTTCCCCAATTGTAGCCTTTCAAAAATATATAAATTCATTAGATCATCAGGACCATCACTTAAAAGATGATGATTTTTTTTTTCCTTCTGGACATCCTTCCATGCATGTCCTTCTGGACATTTTTTCTTCTGGACATCCTTCCATACAGAATTGACTAAATTTTATATATGGATAAGCCCTGTGCATATTCATATGGGGGATATAGGCCCATTCACATATCGTGTGTTACAGTCTGTGATTCAAAGACCATTCGCCAGTATCCTGACACAGATTCAACAGCCTCATAGACTTATGAGGCTGTGTAGTTCAGGTCAAGAGAACTGCAGCCAGAGACATGACACACAGCCTATAGATGTTTGCTGGGAGTTATCAAAGCCAGATCTGCAGTGCTGCAGTGACATATTAAAGAAGTGTGTGATGAGACAACCCTTTCATTCACTGAGGACCTGGGTATTAGGCGAGAACATAAACTGTCATTCAGTTATTTGTTTGTTAAGATGGTAAGGTAGGAAATCTCTGAATTTACACCAGCTTACCTTTCTCTTTTGCGTTATAGGCTGTTGTAAATGTCATTCTACATCCTAGTGATAGATTCCCTTGGGGACCTGTCAGTTTCCCCACAATCTAAATATCTCTATTTACTAGTAGTAGTTTTCTGAGAATAAGTGTTAGTGAATTGGATTTTCTGTTGCAATTTATTAATGTGTGGGTTTACTCTACTTAAAGGAAACTTTAAAGGGAACCTGTCAGCCCCAAAATCGAAGATGAGCTAAGCCCACCAGCATCAGGGGCTTATCTACAGAATTCTGTAATGCTGTAGATAAGCCCACGATGTAACTTGAAAGAGAGGTTAGATTATACTCACCTGGGAGGCGGTCCGATCTGATGGGCGTTGCGGTCCGGGGCCTCCTATCTTCATACAATAACGTCCTCTTATTATCACGCTGCGGCTCTGGCTCCGGCGTACTTTGTCTGCCCTGTTGAGGGCAGAGCAAACTACTCCGCCGGAGCCGCAGCGTGAATACAAGAAGAGGATGTCATCGTAAGAAGATGGGAGGGACCGGACCGCGACGCCCATCGGACGGGACCGCTCCCGGGTGAGTATAATCTAACCTCGCCACATTACCAACCTTGCCACATTACTTGGGTTAAAATCCAAACCAGAATCTCAGTTTGGAGACATGTTTCAGGGTGTTGCTCCTCTTTAATGCAATGCATGAGATTTGATTTGGCTGGGTGAGAGGCCTCTGACTGGGGTGCCAGTGTCAGGAGACTGTTGGCTATGTAATGCTCCTCTGGGAAATTTAATTTCTCGAAGGAACATTGCGTGGCCTGTAAGGCTCCTTTCACTGGCATGTCAATCCCACAAGGAGAGGCACTACCTCTTATACTGAAAACTAGGATGTAGAAATTTAAGTTTTAAGATGCAGTGGTCTATGCAGTCCCATAGGCGGTGCTGCAGCGGTGAGTAGTCAGTGTCCCCACTAGCATTGATTGGTATAAAGTCATTTATGGGAGAGTGGTCTTGCTAACGGCGCCATTGAAGCACCGTCATGATAACTAATGAGAGATGCCGATGGCTGATTTAGAACTTCGAGTTGTTACAAATGTCATTGTAATCTCTGTAGTATCCTGATGGCAGTTTTAGAACTACAACTCTGGCAGCGCTTTGTAAACTTTTCTTACTTTAAATTAGCAGATTAGTTCTATGGTGTGTAATATTAAAGAAGCAGTCCGATCAAAGCTTTTATCCTCTTAATGTATTGCAGTCATCACATTATATAGCACTGTGTACTTCAAATTGCTCATTTTGCCTTTCTATCCAGCTGATTCTTCTGTTTATTCTGCTCTATATAGAAACAGGAAGTCTCTTGTCCCTGCATGTATCATCAGCACTCTTCACCTCCTGACCCAACTGCTTAACTCTTCCCTCTGCCAGGGACATTTGCAGCGACTCATGACTCATACAGAGAAAATTGACAACCTGTTTCTATATAGAGCTTAGAAGGATTCATCTAGTCAGTTTTTAATCATGTGATAGACCTAATGGAAAAGAGAAGAATTAGCTGGATAGAAAGGCAAAATGAGCAATTGTAAGAACACAGTGCTGTATAATGTGATGACTGCAATATATTAAGAGGATAACAATTTTGATGGGAGGAGTGCTTCTTTAAGATTGTGGGATTTTTTTTGATGGCTTTCACTGTGGTCTTTATATGACTGGTTAAAAAAAAATCTGTATTCTTCATCAATATAGAAGTACCAAGCCCATAAAATAACGTTTAGTGCTATTTCTGGATAGGATGCTTTTCCCACTCTTTTCAATTATACATTCTACAATAACTTTACTTGTGGCTTGGTTAGTCTTGTACTTATGTTAGCCAAGGAGCTTGAAAACCTGCCATGGATGACTGGTAAATGCGGGACTGAAGTGAACGAACACTTCTCCTGTGACTTGCTTCATATGTATCTTTGCATATGTGATACTGGTGCTGGAAAGCTTTTCTTCTACTACTTTCAAGTATTTTAAAACTGTCATTTGTGTCTAACTGTGAAATGTCTTTTTATACAATTGTGTGATTTACGATGATAAAGTTAGAATTACCCTTCCTCCAGATGAAATCGTCCACCTGGTCTTGTCCACCCAAGGGCCTTTTTGGCACAATGTTGAGATTATGTTGGATTTGTGGGTGTGAGATCTTCAGCGTATTACAGCACCCATCTATTGGATGAGATTTTCCAAATCTCTTCTATAGCCTCCAGAAACAAAATCTGCAATGGAAATTGACAAGAGATCAGATCTGCAGAATATCAATTTATGCTGCTGATTCTTACCACGTTTTTCTCATTGTAGTTCATAAAATGACATCTGCTGCAAATCGTCATCAAATTATTGCAGTTTTTGATGAGGATTTAGTACGAATCTGTATAAAATCTGCAGTGGAACCCCTGAAGGAAAGTTTCTTTAACTCTCTCACAATTATGGTTGCATCCGGACATTACCTGTATCATGGGCAGCCACCTCAACTTTGTATGCGAGGAGTTGCCAAACTGAATCAGGGATCAGAGTAGAACAGTACTACAAGTAAGTTAATGCTTTTTAACAGGGTCGTCCAACTTTTTTTTTTTTTACCACCTCTCAACTAAAACTAATACAGTATGAAAAGTGAGTCCCATTTCTAAAAATCCTCAGCTTTGTCAAGACTTGAGAGGCCCCAACATTCTATACTGTATACCCAACCTGGGCAGCACGGTGGCTCAGTGGTTAACAGTGCTGGGGTTCTGAGTTCAAATCCCTCCAAGGACAACATTTGCAAGGGGCTTCTATATGTTCTTTCCGTGTTTGCTTGGGTTTCCTCCAGGTTCTCCGGGTTCCTCCCACGTTCCAAAAACATACTGATAGGGAATCTAGAGTGTGCTAATAATGTCTGTAAAGTGCCGCAGATTATGATGGTTCTATATAAGCAAAGCTAAAAAGGAGACACAGTCCTTTTTAAAGACCCTGAGCGCACACATTCACCCCTTTGTCAAATATTGTGTTGACGTATCTAAAGTCTTATGTGAGGGATCTAAATATTATGTATGTAGCCGCTGTGCTCTCTATGCGATGTGTCCCTGAACCAATAGCTCTGGCTTCCTGAATTTCGTTAGCCATGGACTCTGTAGATGGCACATGTTCACAAATGTCTCAGTTTAGATTATAGCC
The DNA here is from genome assembly GCF_032444005.1 of Ranitomeya imitator. Lineage (NCBI taxonomy): Eukaryota > Metazoa > Chordata > Amphibia > Anura > Dendrobatidae > Ranitomeya > Ranitomeya imitator. The sequence goes on along the minus strand of NC_091285.1, from coordinate 230,448,560 downwards.
TTCCGACAACCTGTAATTTGATCATTTGGATTTACATAAGAGCAGGCCAAGTATAAGAAATATGACAGTCGTGCTTTTCCCAATGACCTCATATTGCTTAAAGCAATATGTTAAATGTCATGTTTTTGGCTCGTACTGCACAGTCACAAAATGCTAATTTTATTGGCAATCCTGTCACTTACTAAATGCGTAGGCCTGGTGTTTTCACATACCAGATATATATTATGACTCGTAATGATTTATGTAGTAATTCTTGAAGTGCTGCCTTATACATAAATTAATTTTCTAGGTGTTACCTTAAGTTGTAGACTAGCTCCAGTGAGGGGTTCGTTCTCTTTCTCGAAAGCAAGAGTTTTCCATCTGTTCTTCAAAGATTCCCAAGTTATTTTTCTCTAATTCTCAACAAGGCAGTGCACGCTTATTGGACGTTATGTAAACACATTGGGGCTTATTCTTCAAAGCTTGTACGCTAGAAAAAAGCCATAACAGTTTTAAGTGCCAGAATTATTACACTGCGATGAGCAAAAATATTGCGTCTTTTGGTGTTTTCATGCCAGTTTGTATCGGCTCTGATGAATTTGGCAAAGTTTGGGAGGGGGCAGGACGGGGCAAGGCCACCCCGCCCATCAAATAATCAAATGTGCTGGCATTCTTTATGCCAGAAATTCTACTCTCGTTCTTGTAGTATTTCTGGTACAGCGCTTGGAGGCAAACGTCACTCAGAAGAAATACTAAATCAGATAAGCGTCTTGCGCCTCTTAGACTATGTGCCCATGATCCGGAAGTAGCAGCGTTTGACACAGCATATTTTTGCTGCATCCAAAACACTGTGTTCTATTGAACGCAGGTTAATCCGCATGTGTTCACTGAACTATGCATATTTACTGCATTCAGTACATTGTATTGATTAAATTTCTGTTGCGGAGACTAGCGTCTCCACAAGAGAAATTGACATGGTGCTGTCTTAAAAGACGTTCCGCATGTCAGTGTCTGTGGGTGATCTGCAGGCGAATATGCTCGCATAGTGGACATGGGATTTCTAGAAATTCCATCCTTTATGCTGTAACATCTGGTCTCCGTGGTTCTGACACTACATAAATACGCAGCATCAATCCCACAGCGGTTCCTGATTGTGGGAACGTACCCTTAATATACTTATCGCCTTCTACTCCAGCAAGACTTACATAGCACAAACATGCCCTACACCAAGTCTTCATGAATCTGCCCATTTGTCTTAGAATGTCAACCCCTGGCTGATTGTGTTATTGGAGCATATGTTTAGGAGTATACAATAGGTTTATGCATGTAGTTCTTCTAGAGCAGTTGTGGGCAAAGTGTGCTCCTAGCATTCTCATGGTATGTCTATCCAGCCAGCTCCCCTGCGCTGCCTGTCTATGAAGTGCACATAATTACATCACCCAGCTTTCCACACAGACTTTCCTCTGCTCCTAGCATTCTCATGGTATGTCTATTCAGCCAGCTCCCCTGCGCTGCCTGTCTATGAAGTGCACATAATTACATCACCCAGCTTTCCACACAGACTTTCCTCTGCTCCTAGCATTCTCATGGTATGTCTATCCAGCCAGCTCCCCTGCGCTGCCTGTCTATGAAGTGCACATAATTACATCACCCAGCTTTCCACACAGACTTTCCTCTGCTCCTAGCATTCTCATGGTATGTCTATCCAGCCAGCTCCCCTGCGCTGCCTGTCTATGAAGTGCACATAATTACATCACCCAGCTTTCCACACAGACTTTCCTCTGCTCCTAGCATTCTCATGGTATGTCTATCCAGCCAGCTCCCCTGCGCTGCCTGTCTATGAAGTGCACATAATTACATCACCCAGCTTTCCACACAGACTTTCCTCTGCTCCTAGCATTCTCATGGTATGTCTATCCAGCCAGCTCCCCTGCGCTGCCTGTCTATGAAGTGCACATAATTACATCACCCAGCTTTCCACACAGACTTTCCTCTGCTCCTAGCATTCTCATGGTATGTCTATCCAGCCAGCTCCCCTGCGCTGCCTGTCTATGAAGTGCACATAATTACATCACCCAGCTTTCCACACAGACTTTCCTCTGCTCCTAGCATTCTCATGGTATGTCTATCCAGCCAGCTCCCCTGCGCTGCCTGTCTATGAAGTGCACATAATTACATCACCCAGCTTTCCACACAGACTTTCCTCTGCTCCTAGCATTCTCATGGTATGTCTATCCAGCCAGCTCCCCTGCGCTGTCTGTCTATGAAGTGCACATAATTACATCACCCAGCTTTCCACACAGACTTTCCTCTGCTCCTAGCATTCTCATGGTATGTCTATCCAGCCAGCTCCCCTGCGCTGCCTGTCTATGAAGTGCACATAATTACATCACCCAGCTTTCCACACAGACTTTCCTCTGCTCCTAGCATTCTCATGGTATGTCTATCCAGCCAGCTCCCCTGCGCTGCCTGTCTATGAAGTGCACATAATTACATCACCCAGCTTTCCACACAGACTTTCCTCTGCTCCTAGCATTCTCATGGTATGTCTATCCAGCCAGCTCCCCTGCGCTGCCTGTCTATGAAGTGCACATAATTACATCACCCAGCTTTCCACACAGACTTTCCTCTGCTCCTAGCATTCTCATGGTATGTCTATCCAGCCAGCTCCCCTGCGCTGCCTGTCTATGAAGTGCACATAATTACATCACCCAGCTTTCCACACAGACTTTCCTTGGCTCCTAGCATTCTCATGGTATGTCTATCCAGCCAGCTCCCCTGCGCTGCCTGTCTATGAAGTGCACATAATTACATCACCCAGCTTTCCACACAGACAAAGTGCCACACAGGCAAAGTGTGTAGTCCGTGGGCCACACCCAGCCTTTTGGTTGTCCCTGTACTACCAGCAGACTGGACCACTAAATAAATGAAAATCAAACGTTGCAGCAGTGCTCTTCTGAAGTGGGGAGGGGGATGTAATGTTGGCTGTGCTTGGTTTCTTTGGCAGCATTCCCCTGTCCTGTATAGGTGCATAGGTATGCAGGACAGGTGCACACAATACGTCGCTGGGCGCCCCTGACTGTTGAGGTGCTGCTCAGTGTGTGGGTCCTCCTCTTCTGGCGCTAGTTAGTCTGGCGACCTCATCTGCAATGCAATACGCGCTATCTAAGCAGCACATAGTGAAGCCCACAGCGCTGACTTTAACGTACAGAGTGTTGCAAATATCTTTTCTTCCTGCCCAGTGTATGGTTCTGGATTAGAACGAGGCTTAGTTGTTCCTGTCTCATTCACAACTTACATGAAGATCTATGCATATGGAATGAATGCGAGACTTATTTCAAATGCATAGATTTAAGTGTCACAAGGCATAATAAGGCCCAAATAGCTTTTACTAGAAGTTGAGTAATTGACATATATATTATTTACATAGTCATTGTATAAACCTTGCCTTTAATGCCCCCTGACATTTAAATTAGATGAAAAATTAGGTATACATGTCTCCTGCTCCCTCTCTGACACTGCTATAGTCTCTCTACTGGCTGTAGTGGTGACACCATGACTACAGCTCACATCACCACTTGTGCCAATAACTACTGATGTAGAAAGCATGAGCTGCTGAGTAGAGCTGAGCGAATATGTTTGGCTCCCTCCTTATTTGGCTACCTATAGCGCTTACCGAATGAGCTGCAGAGGGAACCCAGATACCTGGAGCGCTCCTGCTGATCAGCTGTCAGACGCTGCTTGTGTCGCCGCTGTTTCACAGTCACAACACTTGCATGGAGAGCCTGTGTGTTGTGTTTGGCACATATCCGCGATACATGCAGCTGCGGTACCGGACAGCTGTTCGGCTGGGACGCTCCAGGAAGAAGACTTCCTGCGTTTTATCTGCGGCTTATTCGATAAGCGCTGAAGCTTATTTTATAAGCGATACAGCTTGCCGAATAAGGAGGTAGCCGTACATATTGGCTTATCTCTACTGCTGAGCTCAATTTTGGCTGCAGAGGTGATGCACGCTGTAGTTGTGACATCACTCGGAGGGTAGCTTGTGATTTTATTATTTTAACAGCACAGAGAATTGGATATTAGAAGCCCAAAACCTAGAACTGGAAAACACCTATAGAGCAGCCTGAAGGCATATAAAACGGATTGTTCTAGTAGCGGACAACCCATTTAAGAGTTTCCTCAAGTACATTTTTTTCTGTCCAGTGACTTGTGCTATATGACCAAAACAAATAAAGCAGCTTCTCGCCTTCTCCTCCACCAACTACGCATATCCGACTGCAGAAGTATCATTGCCGGAACGGCTAACGCTTTAGCCCATTAGGCTATGTGGCGCCTTGGGAATACTCATTGCCTTCCACCCCGCTCTAGAGGCTTTTGTATTACCTGTTAGGTGTACCTTTCTTCCTAAAGTCGGCCATGTTGGGATGCAGGGTGCTGGTAATGTTTGCTGTATGGCCTTTTTTTGTGCTGCCAATCTTCCTCTATTTAGTACTGTATCAAATAAAATATAACAGTCTATTAAATATTTTGTGCACTGTACTTTATATGAGTACACCATATTTAATATGGAAAACATGGAGTCAGTTCTTGTCACACCAACCCCTCTTTATAATAAGGATTTATTGCCCCGTTCACCATAACCCTGCCAATGAAGGTCTAATAATACAGTGGTAAGTACAACCTATCAAACGGCACTCTTTTTTTTGTCCAATGTGCAAATGTGACTGGATTTCAAAGATCAGCGTTTGTCTGAACCTTGCCTTATACTATAATTGTTTCTCTACTAAACCCTTTCATCATTTTGCACTCCTGTGTTAAATTTAATAGAAACTAATGGGATTTGCCCTCCCTGGGCTTAGCAAAGCCAGTGCGTCATTGACTGTGAACCCACTACAGCAGTGACATCATGTCAACATGGCTGCAGACAATCACTGGACTCAGCAGCTTGTGCTATAATAGTAAACATAATAATTTTTATCAACATCTTCACTGAGCCCAGTGATTGGCTGTAGGTCTGTAATGTGACAGCACCACGTCTAGTCTTGTCAACTTGTTTAAATATGTATGTATATATCTAATATATAATTGCCTAGAATACTACTTCCTGCAATTTGTGCCAACTTCCTGTCCGGAGCTAATGTCCGGAGCTAATGTCCGGAGCTAATGTCCGGAGATAAGTGACGTCAACAGTGTCCAGTGTCTGATTGGTTGCCGCCTGCTGCGAGCGACCAATCAGAAACGTGCCGTACTGTGACACACTCCGCCCGCCATTTTGGTGTGATTTTTGAATTTTTACCTCACAGCAAGTTTCTACTGCGTGGAGGCGGGCCCAGTGACGTTGCTCTTCAAGCTCCTGCCGAATTTCGTCAAAAAAATAATAATACCATTTACCAAAACTATATATATTTAGTTGTGAAGTGGTTCAGTGACATTTTCACACCAATTTTGAACTTTTGTTTGGTGTTTTCTCCATATACTGCCTATTATTTTTGTTCTTTCTTACTATTATTTATTAATTGTATTATTCTTACATTTGAATAAATAAAGTATATATGGATTCTAGACTCCCGATTCTTTAGAATCGGGCTGCCATCTAGTTATATATATTTATTTTAAACAGTTCTGGTCATTCAGTTTCCAGAGTACTGGGTGTCGGACTGGAGGAATTTCAACGTATCCTTATTTTGTCATAAATCTATCTCACTTTTAGGTGTAGCGTAAATGAATTACACACGTAATAGAACTGCCTAGTAAGCTTGATAAACTGCTTTCCCATACTAAATAAGATTACAAGTGCTGTAAGCATTAGGTGGCTTTTATTGTAATTCTCCAGCCGCTCAGATGCTGCCTCAGCACTCCTACAGACATTCAACCTTTAAGACTCTTATTACCTTGCTAATAGCTGTAGGATTTTCTTGCATTACAGTGATGAAAAAAAGTTTGATTCTGCTTTATTAGCATTATTTTTTAGCTTTATCGTGTTCTAAAACTGGACAGAATTTTGGTTGTAGAATTGGTTGAGGGCAATCTGATAGTTATAGGCTTTAACACTTCAGAAAACATCATCATCAAATCTAACCATCATTTGCTCTCCTTTGTCAGAATGTTTGGCTTCTTATAGGAATAACTCAACCCCTTTACCCCCAAGGGTGGTTTGCACGTTAACCCCTTCATGACCGGGGGATTTTTCGTTTTTCCGTGTTCGTTTTTCGCTCCCCTCCTTCCCAGAGCCATAACTTTTTTATTTTTCCGTCAATTTGGCCATGTGAGGGCTTATTTTTGCGGGACGAGTTGTACTTTTGAACGACATCATTGGTTTTAGCATGTCGTGTACTAGAAAACGGGAAAAAAATTCCAAGTGCGGTGAAATTGCAAAAAAAGTGCAATCCCACATTGGTTTTTTGTTTGGCTTTTTTTGCTAGGTTCACTAAATGCTAAAACTGACCTGCCATTATGATTCTCCAGGTCATTACGAGTTCATAGACACCAAACATGACTAGGTTATTTTTTATCTAAGTGGTGAAAAAAAATTCCAAACTTTGCTAAAAAAAAAAAAAAAAAAAAATTGCGCCATTTTCCGATACTCGTAGCGTCTCCATTTTTCATCATCTGGGGTCGGTTGAGGGCTTATTTTTTGCGTGCCGAGATGATGTTTTTAATGATAGCATTTCGGTGCAGATACGTTCTTTTGATCGCCCGTTATTGCATTTTAATGCAATGTCGCGGCGACCAAAAAAAATGTAATTCTGGCGTTTCGAGTTTTTTTCCCGCTACGCTGTTTAGCGATCAGGTTAATACTTTTTTTTATTTGATAGATCGGGCGATTCTGAGCGCGGCGATACCAAATATGCGTAGATTTGATATTTTTTTTATTGATTTATTTTGATTGGGGCGAAAAGGGGGTGATTTAAACTTTTATGTTTTTTTTATTTTTTTCACATTTTTTTAAACTTTTTTTTTAACTTTTGCCATGCTTCAATAGCCTCCATGAGAGGCTAGAAGCAGGCACAACCCGATCGGCTCTGCTACATAGCAGCGATCTGCTGATCGCTGCTATGTAGCAGAATTGCACGTGTGCTGTGAGCGCCGACCACAGGGTGGCGCTCACAGCGACGGGCAATCAGTAACCATAGAGGTCTCAAGGACCTCTATGGTTACAATATACAAGCATCGCCGACCCCCGATCATGTGACGGGGGTCGGCGATGACGTCATTTCCGGCCGCCCGGCCGGAAGCGGTAGTTAAATGCCGCTGTCTGCGTTTGACAGCGGCATTTAACTAGTTAATAGGTGCGGGCAGATCGCGATTCTGCCCGCGCCTATTACGGGCACATGTCAGCTGTTCAAAACAGCTGACATGTCCCGGCTTTGGTGCGGGCTCACCGCGGAGCCCTGCATCAAAGCAGGGGAGCCGGCATCGGACGGTATAGTATGTCCGATGCCGGTAAGGGGTTAATGACCGGGCCAATTTTTACAATTCTGACCACTGTCCCTTTATGAGGTTATAACTTTGGAACGCTTCAACGGATCCTGATGATTCTGACATTGTTTTCTTGTGACATTTTGTACTTCATGATGGTGGTAAAATTTCTTTGATATTACGTGAGTTTATTTGTAAAAAACAAAACAAAACAAAACTGAAATTTGGCGAAAATTTTGAAAATTTCGCAATTTTCCAACTTTGAATTTTTATGCCCTTAAATCACAGAGATATGTTTCACAAAATACTTAATAAGTAACATTTCTCACATCCCCACATGTCTAATTTACATCAGCACAATTTTGGAACCAAATTTTTTTGTTAGGGAGTTATAAGGGTTAAAAGTTGACCAGCAATTACTCATTTTTACAACACCATTTTTTTTAGGGACTACATTACATTTGAAGTCACTTTGAGGGTTCTATATGATAGAAAATAACCAAGTGTGACATCAATCTAAAAACTGCACCCCTCAAGGTGCTCAAAACCACATTCAAGAAGATTATTAACCCTTCAGGTGTTTCACAGGAATTTTTGGAATGTTTAAAAAAAATGAATATTTAATTTTTTTTCACAAAAAATTTACTTCACCTCCAATTTGTTTTATTTTACCAAGGGTAGCAGGAGATATTTGACCTCAAAAGTTGTTATGCAATTTGTCCTGAGTACACCGATACCCCATATGTGGGGGTAAACCACTGTTTGGGCGTACAGCAGAGCTCAGAAGCGAAGGAGCGCCGTTTGACTTTTCAATGCAAAATTGACTGGAATTGAAATAGGACGCCATGTCGTGTTTGGATGTGCCTAAACATTGAAAACCCCCACAAGTGACACCATTTTGAAAAGTAGACCCCCTAAGGAACTTATCTAAATGTGTGGTAAGCACTTTGACCCACCAAGTGCTGCACAGAAGTTTATAACTCAGAGCCGTGAAAATAATGTTTTTTTTTCACATAAATTATATTTAGCCCCCAGTTTTGTATTTTCCCGAGGGTAACAGGAGAAATTGGACCCCAAAAGTTGTTGTCCAATTTGTCCTGAGTACGCTGATACCCCATATGTGGGGGGGGGACCACTGTTTGGGCGCATGGCAGAGCTCGGAAGGAAAGGAGCACCATTTGGAATGCTGACTTAGAGATGGATTGGTCTGCAGGCATCACGTTGCATTTGCAGAGCCCCTGATGCACCTAAACAGTAGAAACCCCCCACAAGTGACCCCATATTAGAAACTAGACCCCCAAGGAACTTATTTAGATGTGTTGAAAGAACTTTGAACCCCCAAATGTTTCACTACAGTTAATAACGCAGAGCCGTGAAAATAAAAAATCTTTTTTTCCACAAAAATTATATTTTAGCCCCCAGTTTTGTATTTTCCCAAGGGTAACAGGAGAAACTGGACCCCAAAAGTTGTTGTCCAATGTGTCCCGAGTACGCGGATACCCCATATGTTGGGGTAAACCCCTGTTTGGGCACATGGGAGAGCTCGGAAGGGAAAGAGCACTGTTTTACTCTTTCAACGCAGAATTGGCTGGAATTGAGATCGGACGCCATGTCGTGTTTAGAGAGCCCCTGATGTGCCTAAACAGTGGAAGCCCCCCCAATTCTAACTGAAACCCTAATCCAAACACACCCCTAACCCTAATCCCAATGGTAACCCTAACCACACCCCTAACCCTGACACACCCCTAACCCTAATCCCAGCCGTAAATGTAATCCAAACCCCAACCCTAACTTTAGCTCCAACCCTAACCCTAACTGTAGCCCTAGCCCCAACCCTAACCCTAGCCCCAGCCCTAACCCTAGCTCCAACCCTAACTTTAACCCTAGCCCTAATCCTAATGGGAAAATGGAAATAAACACATTTTTTAAATTTTATTATTTTTCCCTAACTAAGGGGGTGATGAAGGGGGGTTTGATTTACCTTTATAGCGGGTTTTTTAGCGGATTTTTATGATTGGCAGCTGTCACACACTAAAAGACGCTTTTTATTGCAAAAAATAGTTTTTACGTCTCCACATTTTGAGAGCTATAATTTTTCCGGATTTTGGTCCACAGTCATGTGAGGTCTTGTTTTTTGTGGGACGAGTTGACGTTTTTATTGGAACACGTGACATTTTTTGATCGCTTTTTATTCCGATTTTTGTGAGGCAGAATTACCAAAAACCAGCTATTAATGAATTCCTTTTGGGGGAGGCATTTATACCGTTCCGCGTTTTTTAAAATTGATAAAGCAGTTTTATTCAGTTATTAGACTATAACTTTTTTATTTTTTAGCTGATGACGCTGTATGGCGGCTCGTTTTTTGCGGGAGAAGATATAGTTTTCAGCTGTACCATGGATATTTATATCCTTTTTTTTGATCGTGTGTTATTCCACTTTTTGTTCGGCGGTATGATAAAAAAGCGTTGTTTTTTTGCCTCGTTTTTTTGTGACGGTGTTCACTGAAGGGGATAAATAGTGGGACAGTTTTATAGGTCGGGTCGTTACTGATGCGGCAATACTAAATATGTGTACTTTTATTGTTTTTTTTTATTTAGATAAAGAAATGTATTTATTGGAACAATATATATATATATTTTTTCTTTATTTAGGAATTATTTTTTTACACATGTAAATATATATATTTTTTTATTTTTTTACATTTCCCCAGAGGGGGAAACACACTATAGTGTCAGATCGCTGATCTGACACTTTGCATAACACTGTGTCAGATCAGCAATCTGACAGGCAGGGCTGCAGGCTTACCAGGGCCTGCTCTGAGCAGCCGCTTGTAAGTCACCTCCCTGCAGGACCCGGAAGCAGCCCCGTGGCCATTTTGGATGCCGGGCTTGCAGGGAGAAGGAGGTAGGAGACCCTCGGAGCAAGGCGATCATATCGCATATGAAAGTGATGTCATTTGCTGGCTAAGTGCCCTTTGATGTCAGCTGCCGGTCTGTGATTGGCTGGTGGATGTTAACTGTTGCCGTGCGGTAGCAATCTCCCACTGCCTGCGCACTGCAGTACTTTGCCCTCAAAGTGCACCTGTGCAGGAGCTGCAGCAGGAAGACAAGAAGAGGACGTTATCGTATGAAGATGGGAGGTGCCGGACCTGGCCTGCAATGCCCATCGGACCAGACCGCAGCGGGACTGCCTCTGGGTGAGTATAATATAACCTCTTTTTCTCATCTTTCAGTATACATCAGGGGCTTACCTACAGTATTACAGAATGCTGTAGATAAGCCCCTGATGCCGTGGCCTTAGTTTATAGGCCAATTTTTGGGTGACAGATTCCCTTTAAACAACACAGGCTCAGACAACAGTCACCAGAGGGGACTTGGGGCTGCGCTGCTCCATGACTCACTTGTGACTGTGACTGTGTGACTGGAGAATACTGTAACTGCACTAAGCCCGCGCTCAGCCTGGATTGAATGCTGGAAAGTCCCACCCTCCTGTTGCTCAGCACTGGCTGTCTCTCCCAACTGTCTGTCACAATGACTCCTGCTCTTCACACACTGCTCTGGTTTATGAATATTCTGACCGCGGGCCCCTCCAGCTCCCGGGCCCCTTACACCAGTGTGTCTTTGCGCTGTATCCCAGACAGCATCATTGGGCCCCCCGTCTCGCCAGGGCCCCGACACTTGCCTGGGTGAGCGCCGGTTGCTGACTAAAATTCCTCATTTACATATGTAATAACTGTGTGACAGATATGACTTTTGTAGTGACCAAGACCCCTATAATAATGTGTAAGTAGTTTAATTAGAATTTTGGGTGTGCCAGATTCCCTTTAAAAGCATTTCCGCTTCATCCTGAGTTGGCTTCACTGTTTTGGGGTGTTGCGCTGTCCATTGAGAGAGCCTCCATCATCAACGGCATACTCTGCTCTCCCATGGCTTCGGTGAGCATGTATGTAAATGGTTTATCTGGAGAGGTATCTGTCAACTGATTGGTACAAAAGATGTGTAGGCTCTTTTACTTCTCGTAGTAACGTGTAGATTTACATTGTTGTGTCGCTAGCTATTAGCCTTTTATTTCTTCTTTCTGGAAACATATAACAGGATGGGATTGGTTGTAATAACCAGGTCTTTTTGGTATCCTGCATCTACTTTGCGTCTTGATATTTAGTGAATCGTTTTCAGATACGGCGTCACTGATGCCAAATTAATTTATAGTTTGGATACAGATGTATCCTGAAAGATGAGAAAAAGAGGTTATATTATACTCACCTGGGAAGGGGGGGTCCGGTCCGATGGGCATCGCGATCCGGTCCAGCGCCTCCTATCTTCATACGATCATGTCCTCTTCTTGTCTTCTTGCTGCGGAGCCGGCGCAGGCATACTTTGGCTGCCCTGTTGAGGGCAGAGCAAAGTATTGCAGTGCGCAGGCGCCGGGCCTCTCTGACCTTTCCCAGCGCCTGCGCACTGCAGTACTTTGCTCTGCTTTCATCAGAGCAGACAAAGTACGCCTGCGCCGGAGCTGCAGCAAGAAGACAAGAAGTGGATGTCATTGAATGAAGACAGGAGGTTCCGGAACGGACCGCGATGCCCATCGGACCGGACCGCAGCGGGATCACCCCTGGGTGAGTATAATCTAACCTTTCTCATCTTTCAGGTTACATCGGAGGCTTATCTACAGCATTACAGAATGCTGTAGATAAGCCCCTGATGCCGGTGGGCTTACCTCATATATGATTTTTGGGGTGACAGACTCCTTTTAACCTCAGAGTTGTGAATATGGAACTAGCACAGCACAATAAGGAAATGCAACAACAAATATATTAAAATCAGTAAAATGATGCTTCATTACTAACTGCCAATGATTAAATTCTGCTCTGGTTTAATGGAAAGCTTTCTTCATAAAGTACCAGTATAAATATAATAGTCACTTCTCAAAGAATAAAATCCTCCCTGGAGGATAACCTTCAGTCTTCTGCTTGCACTTGTATAATCTTGATGTGTATCTCGGCACCTTGGAGCTTTAGCAAAGGACATGATATAATAATACAGTATGATTTAATACTTTAACCTTGGCTAGGTTATTGGTACAGGAAATGGGCAGTATGACCAATGCCACGTGATTTGGAAAAGTTACATTGTAAAAGCGGAGTTCTGCAGCTCTGTGATCTTTCACTGCTTTTTAAAGAAAATTATATGTTTGACTGGCAATGAAGCGGAGATAGCTATTTATGAATACCTGATTATTGGGTTCCTGTTTTATCCCATTAAAATGCTGATACTGTTAAATAAATGAAAGGTTTGTGTAATAATGGATATATAGCGTAGAACCAAAGTCCAATATCTGAATTTATATACCTTAATTTCCAAGCATTATAATTATGATCCACAGCTGTAGCTGGTTGTGCAAATGGAGGTACAAGTACATGTCAAGTACAGGTAAGTATATAGATGTAAATGCACACTTACCAACAACCAGCAATGAGAGTTAATGAACACGTACCAAAGTAGTAGCAGGACCTGGGGTGGGCGCTTCACGAATGAAGTCCTTCTGCTACTTTGCAGTGTGTTCATTAAAGGGAATCTATCACCCCATTTTAGGCCTATAAGCGAAGGCCACCACCATCAGGGGCTTATCTACAGAATTCTGTAAAGCAGACAAAGTACGCCTGCGCAGGAGCCGCGATAGGAAGCAAAGAGGACGTCATCGTATGAAGATGGGAGGCGCTGGACCCGAACCTCGACTCCCATCGGACCGGACCGCCCCTGGGTGAGTATAATCTAACTTGTTCTTCTTATCTTACAGGTTACAACTGGGGCTTATCTACAGCATTACAGAATGCTGTAGATAAGCCCCTGATGGCGTTGGCCTTAAGGTACCTTCACACTAAGCGACGCTGCAGCGATACCGACAACGATGTCGATCGCTGCAGCATCGCTGTTTGGTCGCTGGAGAGCTGTCACACAGACAGCTCTCCAGCGACCAACGATGCCGGTAACCAAGGTAAACATCGGGTTACTAAGCGCAGGGCCGCGCTTAGTAACCCGATGTTTACCATGGTTACCATCGTAAAAGTAAAAAAAACAAACACTACATACTTACCTTCCGCTGTCTGTCCCTGGCGCTCTGCTTTCCTGCACTGACTGTGAGCACAGCGGCCGGAAAGCAGAGCGGTGACGTCACCGTTGTGCTTTCAGGCTGGCCGACGCTGACACAGGATGCAGGAGGAGTGCAGAGAAGCAGAGCGCCGGGGACAGACAGCGGAATGTAAGTATGTAGTGTTTGGTTTTTTTACTTTTACGATGGTAACCAGGGTAAACATCGGGTTACTAAGCGTGGCCCTGCGCTTAGTAACCCGATGTTTACCCTGGTTACCAGTGAAGACATCGTTGAATCGGCGTCACACACGCCGATTCAGTGATGTCTGCAGGGAGTCCAGCGACCGATGAAATAAAGTTCTGGACTTTCTGCAGCGACCAACGACATCACAGCAGGATCCTGATCGCTGCTGCGTGTCAAACACAACGATATCGCTAGCCAGGATGCTGCAACGTCACGGATCGCTAGCGATATCGTTGTGAAGTTGTTTAGTGTGAAGGTACCTTTAACTTATAGGCCTAAAATGGTGTGACAGATTCCCTTTAATTCTCATTGCTGGTTGTTTGTAAGTGCACATTTACACATTTACATCTGTATACTTACCTGTAATTGTCATGCACTTAAGCCTCCACTTGCACGGACCGGTATAGCTGAGGATCATATTGATAGTGCCTGTAAATTAAGGTATATACATTAATTTATTGAACCATGGTTCTACACAATATATACATTATTGTTATTACCATGCAGCATGTTTCCTCTCCCCATTTTACCCTTGGCATATATCAATTTTATGAACCCATCTGTTTCTTTTGCGCTATTCTCCTTTTGTTTGTGTGCCCCCACTTTTTTATACTTGCTTAATAACATCTCATTTTTTAACCACTTACGGACTTACTGACTTTTCGTATGTTCCTTGGTGTTTTTTGTTTATATGGAAAGAGAAGATGCTACACTCACTTCCTGCCCTTGGAAGAAGTGCACTTTTCCAACATGACAATGATCCAAAACAAATGTATCTCTGAAGAACAAGCTGAAAGTGATTCAGTGGCCAAGTATGTCATGATTTGAAGTCGACCGAAACATCTATGGGGAATTCTGAAGAGACAAGTTGATCATCACTCTCCATCCAACATTAAGGCTCTAAAAGAGATAATTCTTGAAAAATGAAAGAAAAAGATAAATGTTGCAACATATCACCAACTCTTTCATTCCATGCCTAGAACACTTGCTTCTTGTAGATTAGGATATTCACGGCTAGGCAGGTTGGGCATTTTGGCCATAACATGGACCTTAAACACCATTATGTGAATTCAGGTTGTTGATAAGCTCGTGATAAATGGTACCAGAATCTGGCACCTTTCATGTTTAAAGGGAACCTGTCACCCTCCCAGGGCCTTTTAAAGTAAAATAGCCATCTTCAGCAGCACTAAGGCTGCATTCTGTGAAGGTGGCTCTCATGTTTATTATCCCTAGGAATGCTGAAATAATGACTTTTATAAATGTAAAATGTAATTTATAAATACCTCTGTTGAGTCAGGGAGATATGTTTTCTCCCCCTGACTCAACCACCTCACAGCCGTCCATCATCTGGCTCTGTCATCCATGCGCGGCCTCTTCTTTTTCTTCTTATGTCACTGGCGCCTGCTCTCTGCAATCAGGACTGTCTTTCCTCCCCTCTGTTCTGTGCTCCGCTGCCTTCCTCTCCCCTCCTCTCCCCTCCGTCCTGTCCGGCGCCCACCGCAGTCCGATCCCACCCCCCCAGTCCGATCCCACCCCCCGTACCTCTGGAGTTCCGGGGTCCCTCCCGCTGTCCGTCCGGCATCTAAGATGGGCGCCGCCATCTTCCATCTTCCCGCCGAATTGGCCGGCAGATTCGTTACAGATACATTTTGATCACTGTGATAAGTTTTATCACAGTGATCAAAATAAAAAAAATAGTAAATAAAGCCCCCCCTTATCACCCCCACAGGTAGGGAAAATAATGAAATAAATAAAATATATTTATTTTTTCACTAGGGTTAGTGTTATGAACAGGTAATTCAGAACCACAAAGGATCCTGAAGTTCAGAGCACACAAGGTGACCTGACATTTACCAAAAACATAGGACGAGCTCTGAGACGTGGAAACTCTGCTGACCGCAATCCCTAATCCTATCACACCACACTAGAGGTAGCCGTGGATTGCGCCTAACGCTCCCTATGCAACTCGGCACAGCCTGAGAAACTAACTAGCCCTGAAGATAGAAAAATAAGCCTACCTTGCCTCAGAGAAATTCCCCAAAGGAAAAGGCAGCCCCCCACATATAATGACTGTGAGTAAAGATGAAATACAAACACAGAGATGAAATAGATTTAGCAAAGTGAGGCCCGACTTACTGAATAGACCGAGGATAGGAAAGATAGCTTTGCGGTCAACACAAAAACCTACAAACAACCACGCAGAGGGGCAAAAAGACCCTCCGCAGCACCTAACGACTTAACCTCATCACCTGAGGAAGGAAACTCAGAAGCCGCAGTACCACTCTCATCCACCAAAGGAAGCTTATAGACAGAACCAGCCGCAGTACCACTCACGACCACAGGAGGGAGCTTGGCCACAGAATTCACAATAGTACCCCCCCTTTGAGGAGGGGTCACCGAACCCTCACCAGAGCCCCCAGGCTGACCAGGATGAGCCAGATGAAAGGCACGAACCAGATCGGCAGCATGGATATCAGAGGCAAAGACCCAGGAATTATCTTCCTGACCATAACCTTTCCACTTAACCAGATACTGGAGTTTCCGTCTCGAAACACGAGAATCCAAAATCTTCTCCACAATATACTCCAATTCCTCTTCAAACAAAACCGGAGCAGGAGGATCAATAGATGGAACCACAGGTGCCACGTATCTCTGCAACAATGACCTATGGAACACGTTATGGATGGAAAAAGAAGCCGGAAGAGTCAAACGAAAAGACACAGGATTAAGAACCTCAGAAATCCTATATGGACCAATGAAACGAGGCTTAAATTTAGGAGAGGAAACCTTCATAGGAATATAACGAAATGACAACCAAACCAAATCCCCAACACGAAGTCGGGGACCCACACAGCGCCTGCGGTTAGCGAAACGTTGAGCCTTCTCGTGGGACAAAGTCAGATTGTCCACTACATGAGTCCAAATCTGCTGCAACCTATCCACCACAGTATCCACACCAGGACAGTCCGAAGACTCAACCTGCCCTGAAGAGAAACGAGGGTGGAACCCAGAATT
This sequence comes from Ranitomeya imitator, assembly GCF_032444005.1. NCBI lineage: Eukaryota > Metazoa > Chordata > Amphibia > Anura > Dendrobatidae > Ranitomeya > Ranitomeya imitator. Next base: position 230,431,811 of record NC_091285.1, on the reverse strand, counting down.
GCAGAAAAACCAAAGTAGCCGAGCTGGCCCGATTATTAAGGGCGAACTCCGCCAAAGGCAAAAAGGACACCCAATCATCCTGATCAGCAGAAACAAAACATCTCATATATGTTTCCAAGGTCTGATTGGTTCGTTCAGTCTGGCCATTAGTCTGAGGATGGAAAGCCGAGGAAAAAGACAAATCAATGCCCATCCTAGCACAAAAGGCTCGCCAAAACCTCGAAACAAACTGGGAACCTCTGTCAGAAACGATGTTCTCTGGAATGCCATGTAAACGAACCACATGCTGAAAAAACAATGGCACCAAATCAGAGGAGGAAGGCAATTTAGACAAGGGCACCAAATGGACCATCTTAGAGAAGCGATCACAAACCACCCACATGACCGACATTCTTTGAGAGACGGGGAGATCCGAAATAAAATCCATAGAGATATGTGTCCATGGCCTCTTCGGGACCGGCAAGGGCAAAAGCAACCCACTGGCAAGAGAACAGCAGGGCTTAGCCCGAGCACATATCCCACAGGGCTGCATAAAAGAACGCACATCCCGCGACAGAGACGGCCACCAAAAGGATCTAGCCACCAAATCTCTGGTACCAAAGATTCCAGGATGACCAGCCAACACCGAACAATGAACCTCCGAGATAACTTTATTCGTCCACCTATCAGGGACAAACAGTTTCTCCGCTGGGCAACGGTCAGGTCTATTAGCCTGAAATTTTTGCAGCACCCGCCGCAAATCAGGGGAGATGGCAGACAAAATTACCCCCTCTTTGAGAATACCCGCCGGCTCAGACAAACCCGGAGAATCGGGCACAAAACTCCTAGACAGGGCATCCGCCTTCACATTTTTAGAGCCCGGAAGGTACGAAACCACAAAGTCAAAACGGGAGAAAAACAGCGACCAACGAGCCTGTCTAGGATTCAACCGTTTGGCAGACTCAAGATAAGTCAAGTTCTTGTGATCAGTCAAGACCACCACACGATGCTTAGCTCCTTCAAGCCAATGACGCCACTCCTCGAATGCCCACTTCATGGCTAGCAACTCTCGATTGCCAACATCATAATTTCGCTCAGCAGGCGAAAATTTCCTGGAAAAGAAGGCGCATGGTTTCATCACCGAGCAATCAGAACTTCTGCGACAAAACAGCCCCTGCTCCAATTTCGGAAGCATCAACCTCGACCTGGAACGGAAGCGAAACATCTGGTTGGCACAACACAGGGGCAGAAGAAAAACGACGCTTCAACTCCTGAAAAGCTTCCATAGCAGCAGAAGACCAATTGACCACATCAGCACCCTTCTTGGTTAAATCAGTCAACGGTTTAGCAATGCTAGAAAAATTAGCGATGAAGCGACGATAAAAATTAGCAAAGCCCAGGAACTTCTGCAGACTCTTCAGAGATGTTGGCTGAGTCCAATCATAAATGGCCCGAACTTTAACAGGGTCCATCTCTATAGTAGAAGGAGAAAAAATGAACCCCAAAAATGAAATCTTCTGAACACCAAAGAGACACTTTGACCCCTTCACAAACAAAGAATTAGCACGCAGGACCTGGAACACCATTCTGACCTGCTTCACATGAGACTCCCAATCATCCGAGAAGACCAAAATATCATCCAAGTATACAATCAGGAATTTATCCAGGTACTCTCGGAAGATGTCATGCATAAAGGACTGAAATACTGATGGAGCATTAGAAAGTCCGAATGGCATAACCAGGTACTCAAAATGGCCTTCGGGCGTATTAAATGCTGTTTTCCATTCATCGCCCCGTTTAATACGCACAAGATTATACGCACCACGAAGATCTATCTTGGTGAACCAACTAGCCCCCTTAATCCGAGCAAACAAATCAGACAGCAGCGGCAAGGGGTACTGAAATTTGACCGTAATTTTATTTAGAAGGCGGTAATCAATACAAGGTCTCAGCGAACCATCCTTCTTGGCCACAAAAAAGAAACCCGCTCCCAATGGCGACGATGACGGGCGAATATGACCCTTCTCCAAAGACTCCTTCACGTAACTCCGCATAGTGGCGTGCTCAGGTACAGATAAATTAAACAGTCTACCCTTAGGAAACTTACTACCAGGAATCAAATCGATAGCACAATCACAATCCCTATGCGGAGGTAGGGCATTGGACTTGGGCTCATCGAATACATCCCGGTAATCAGACAAGAACTCTGGGACCTCAGAAGGGGTGGATGATGAGATAGACAGAAATGGAACATCACCATGTACCCCCTGACAACCCCAGCTGGACACAGACATTGATTTCCAATCTAATACTGGGTTATGGATTTGTAGCCATGGCAACCCCAACACGACCACATCATGCATCATGCAGATTATGCAACACCAGAAAGCGAATATCCTCCTGGTGCGCAGGAGCCATGGTCAGCTGGGTCCAATACTGAGGCTTGTTCTTGGCCAAAGGCGTAGCATCAATTCCTCTCAATGGAATAGGACACTGCAAGGGCTCCAAGACAAACCCACAGCGCCTAGCATACTCCAAGTCCATCAAATTCAGGGCAGCGCCTGAATCCACAAATGCCATGACAGAATAGGAAGACAAAGAGCAGATCAAAGTAACGGACAAAAGAAATTTCGACTGTACCGTACCAATGGTGGCAGACCTAGCGAACCGCTTAGTGCGCTTAGGACAATCGGAGATAGCATGAGTGGAATCACCACAGTAGAAACACAGCCCATTCTGACGTCTGTGTTCTTGCCTTTCAGCTCTGGTCAAAGTCCTATCGCACTGCATAGGCTCAGGTTTATGCTCAGATAATACCGTCAAATGGTGCACAGATTTACGCTCGCGCAAGCGTCGATCGATTTGAATGGCCAAAGACATAGACTCATTCAGACCAGCAGGCATAGGAAATCCCACCATGACATCCTTAAGGGCTTCAGAGAGACCCTTTCTGAAAACAGCTGCCAGCGCAGATTCATTCCATTGAGTGAGCACGGACCACTTTCTAAACTTCTGACAATAAATCTCTATCTCATCCTGACCCTGACACAGAGCCAGCAAATTTTTCTCTGCCTGATCCACTGAATTAGGTTCGTCATACAGCAATCCGAGCGCCAGAAAAAACGCATCAATATTACATAATGCAGGATCTCCTGGCGCAAGGGAAAATGCCCAGTCTTGAGGTTCGCCACGTAATAAAGAAATAATGATTTTAACTTGTTGAACTGGGTCACCAGAGGAGCGGGGTTTCAAAGCCAGAAACAGTTTACAATTATTTTTACAATTCAAAAATTTAGCTCTATCTCCAGAAAATAACTCAGGAATAGGAATTTTAGGTTCTAACATAGGATTCTGAACCACTAAATCTTGAATGTTCTGTACTCTTATAGTGAGATTATCCATCAAAGAGGACAGACCCTGAATGTCCATGTCCACACCTGTGTTCTGAACCACCCTGATGTATAGGGGAAAAGAAAGACAGAACACAGTGCAAAGAAAAAAAAATGGTCTCAGAACTTCTCTTTTCCCTCTATTGAGAAGCATTAGTACTTTGGGCCTCCAGTACTGTTATGAACAGGTAATTCAGAACCACAATGGACCTTGAAGTTCAGAGCACACAAGGTGACCTGACATTTACCAAAAACATAGGACGAGCTCTGAGACGTGGAAACTCTGCTGACCGCAATCCCTAATCCTAACACACCACACTAGAGGTAGCCGTGGATTGCGCCTAACGCTCCCTATGCAACTCGGCACAGCCTGAGAAACTAACTAGCCCTGAAGATAGAAAAATAAGCCTACCTTGCCTCAGAGAAATTCCCCAAAGGAAAAGGCAGCCCCCCACATATAATGACTGTGAGTTAAGATGAAATACAAACACAGAGATGAAATAGATTTAGCAAAGTGAGGCCCTACTTACTGAATAGACCGAGGATAGGAAAGATAGCTTTGCGGTCAACACAAAAACCTACAAACAACCACGCAGAGGGGCAAAAAGACCCTCCGCACCGACTAACGGTACGGAGGTGCTCCCTCTGCGTCTCAGAGCTTCCAGCAAGCAAGAAAAACCAATATAGCAAGCTGGACAGAAAATATAGCAAACAAAAATAACACAAGCAGAACTTAGCTTATGCAGGATAGAGAGGCCACAGGAACGATCCAGGAGGAAGCAAGACCAATACTAGAACATTGACTGGAGGCCAGGATCAAAGCACCAGGTGGAGTTAAATAGAGCAGCACCTAACGACTTAACCTCATCACCTGAGGAAGGAAACTCAGAAGCCGCAGTACCACTCTCATCCACCAAAGGAAGCTTATAGACAGAACCAGCCGCAGTACCACTCACGACCACAGGAGGGAGCTTGGCCACAGAATTCACAACAGGTTAGGGTTAGAATTAGGATATGTGCACACGGTGCGGATTTAGCTTTGGATTCGTGGCAGTTTTCCATCACATTTACAGTAACATGTAAACCTATGGAAATCCAAATCCGCTGTGCCCATGGTGTGGAAAATACCGTGCAGAAATGCTCCGTTGTATTTTTCGCAACATGTCAATTCTTTGTGCGGATTCTGCAGCGTTTTACACTTGTTCCTCAATAGGAATCCTCAGGTGAAATCCGCACAAAAACCAATGGAAATCCAGGGTAAATCCGCAAGTAAAACGAATCCACAACGTGGGCACATAGCCTTAGGGTTAGGGTTGGAACTAGAGTTAGGGTTGGAATTAGGGTTAAGATTAGGGTTAGGGGTGTGTTGAGGTTAGGGTTAGGCTTGTGATTTGGGTTATGGTTAGGGTTGGGATGAGGGTTGGTTGTGTGTTGGGATTAGGGTTAGGGGTGTGTTGGGGTTAGGTTTGTGGTTAGGGGTTTGTTGGGGTTAGGTTTGTGGTTAGGGGTTTGTTGGGGTTAGGATTGTGATTACGATTATTGTTAGAGTTGGGATTAGGCTTAGGGGTGTGTTGTGGTTAGTGTTGGAGTTAGAATTGAGGGGTTTCCACTGTTAGGCACATCAGGAGTTCTCCAATCGCGACATGGTGCCACCATTGATTCCAGCCAATCTTGCATTCAAAAAGTCAAATGGTTCTCCCTCCCTTCCGAGCCCCACCGTGTGCCCAAACAGTGGTTTACCCAAACATAAGGGGCATAAGCGTATTCAGGAAAAATTGTTCAACAATGGGGGTCTAATTTCACCTGTTAACCTTGGAAAAATAAATAAAATGTGGGCTAAAATATTATTTTTGTGGGGGAAATTTGTTTTTTTCACGGCTCTGCGTTATAAAATTCTGTGAAGCATTTGGGGGTTCAAAGTGCTCACCACACATCTAGATAAGTTCCTTGGGGGTCAAGTTTCCAAAATGGGGTCACATGTGGGGGGTTTCTACTGTTTAGGTACAAATGCAACGTGACGCTCGCAGACCATTCCATCAAAGTCTGCATTTCAGAAAGTCACTACTTCCCTTCCGAGCTCTGCCATGCACCCAAACAGTGGTTTACCTCCACATATCGGCTTTCAGCGTACTCAGGACAAACTGGACAACAACTTTTGGGGTCCAATTTCTCCTTTTACCCTTGTAAAAATAAAAAATTTGCGGGCTAAAAAATTATTTTGAGGAAAGAAAAATGATTTTTTATCTTCACGGCTCTGCATTATAAACTTCTGTGAAGCACTTGGGGGTTCAAAGTGCTCATCACACATATAGATGAGTTCCTTGGGGGGTCTAGTTTCCAAAATAGGGTCACTTGTGGGGGAGTTCAAATGTTTAGTCACACAGGAGCTAATTTTTCATTCAAAAAGTCAAATGGCGCTCCTTCCCTTCAGAGCCTTGCCATGTGCCCAAACAGAGGTTTACCCCCACATGTGAGGTATTAGTGTACTCAGGAGAAAATGCCCAACACATTTTAAGATCCATTTTATCCTGTAGCCCATGTGAAAATGAAAAAATTGAGGCTAAAATAATTTTTTTGTGAAAAAAAGTACTTTTTCATTTTTACGGATCATTTTGTGACGCACTGGGGGGTTGAAAATGCTCACTATGCATCTAGATAAGTTCCTAGGGGGGTCTAGTTTCCAAAATGGGGTCACTTGTGGGGGAGCTTCAATCTTTAGGCACACAGGGGCTCTCCAAACGCGACAGGGTGTCCGCTGAAGATTTGAGCCAATTTTTCATTCAAAAAGTCAAATGGCGCTCCTTCCCTTCCGAGCCATGTCGTGCGCCCAAACAGTGATTCCCCCCACCTATGGGGTATCGGCGTACTCAGGACAAATTGTTCAACAACTTTTCGGGGTCCAGTTTATCCTTTTACCCTTTGGAAAATAAAAAAAATAGTTGCTAAAAGTTCATTTTTGTGACTAAAACGTTAAATGTTCATTTTTTTCCTTCCATGTTGCTTCTGCTGCTGTGAAGCACCTGAAGGGTTAATAAACTTCTTGAATGTGGTTTTGAGCACCTTGAGAGGTGCAGTTTTTAGAATGGTGTTACTTTTGGGTATTTTCAGCCATATAGACCACCCTCAAAGTGACTTCAAATGTGAAGTGGTCCCTAAAATAAATGGTTTTGTAAATTTTGTTGTAAAAATGAGAAATCGCTGGTCAAATTTTAACCCTTATAACTTCCTAGCAAAAAAAAAAAAAAATTGTTTCCAAAATTATTCTGATGTAAAGTAGACATGGGGGAAATATTATTAACTATTTTGTATCACATAACTCTCTCGTTTAATAGAATAAAAATTCAAATTTTGAAAATTGAAAAATTTTCTAAATTTTCGCCAAATTTCTGTTTTTCTCACAAATAAACGCAAAAATTATCGACCTACGTTTACCACTAACATAAAGCTCAATATGTCATGAAAAAACAATTTCAGAATCCGTTGAAGCGTTCTTGAGTTATTACATCATAAAGGGACACTGGTCAGAATTGAAAAAAATGGCCAGGTTATTAAGGTCAAAATAGGCTGGGTCATGAAGGGGTTAATAGGCCCTTGGGGTGGGTGACAGGTTCTCTATAAAATGAGCATGGGCTACTTAAAATAATTATGATCAATGTGAATAATATCAATTCTTAGTTTATCTTTTTGTCCTAGTCACTTTTAGTTTTGGAGGCTTTTACTAAAGTACCAATATGGTTTGTTTTAAATGGGCACAATGGCAACTCAGTGAAAAAAACGGGTGGCTGAAAAGTCCATTGTAGTGATTTTTTTTCCTACTCTTCCTGGACTTTCCAAGAGTCTGTTTAAATTAAAGTAGGCCTGTCAATGGCACAGCTTGAAGTCTGTCTGGCAGGGGCAGCCGGAGACCTGTAAGACATGCAACCTAGTGCCGGAAGGAAAAGTGATACGTTAGTGGTCTCATGTAATATGATATGTGTTAGCACTGTGGGTGCTTCAACATAATCTTTTTAAAAGATTCAGATTAGTTTTAACGTATTCGAGCATTTGACACAGAAATAAAATTGTATTATAGCAAAACCGCACAAATTGTGACTTTATCGTATATTCGATAACCAGATGAGAACATATTGAGCGCTTGTTAGTTCCCTATACTCCTTCAAGCTGTATAGAAAATTGAGTAACTAATCTCCAAATTGGATTATTGATATTATGTTAAAGCTCTTCTTCCCTATCATCTCTATATTGGGAGAGGAGTACTGTAAAACATTCAGTATATTGTGACTCTTTAATGGTGTTTTCCAGTTTCAGAGAAACTCTTTCCCCGGTCTCTGCTCAAGTAGACCGCACGAGCCATGGAGCTCACTGATTAGCTGCAGCACTGTCGATGTAACATCAGCGCTGCAGGCAAACACCGTGGCAGATACTTTGTACTGGAGCAGGGAAAGTTATTAGTATTAGTTATTTTGTTTTTTTAACAACCAGCCACGGGACGGGTGTTTTTACTGAAACCAGAAAACCCCTTTTAAAGCAGTTGTTGCAATTTGAAAATCCTTAACCCCTTCATGACTTTGGGATTTTTCGTTTTTCCGTGTTCGTTTTTCGCTTCCCTCCTTCCCAGAGCCATAACTTTTTTATTTTTCCGTCAATATGGCCATGTGAGGGCTTATTTTTTGCAAAACAAGTTGTACTTTTGAACGACATCATTGGTTTTAGCATGTGGTGTACTAGATAACGGGAAAAAAATTCCAAGTGCGGTGAAATTGCAAAAAAAAAAGTGCAATCTCACACTTGTTTTTGGTTTGGCTTTTTTGCTAGGTTCACTAAATGCTAAAACTGACCTGCTATTAAGATTCTCCAGGTCATTACGAGTTCATAGACACCTAACTTGTCTAGGTTCTCTTTTATCTAAGTGGTGAAAAAAATTCCAAACTTTGCTAAAAAAAAAAAATTGTGCCATTTTCCAATACCCGTAGCGTCTCCATTTTTCGTGATCTGGGGGGTCAGGTGAGGGCTTATATTTTGCGTACTGAGCTGGCGTTTTTAATGATATCATTTTGGTGCAGATACTTTCTTTTGATCGCCCGTTATTGCATTTTAATGCAATGTCGCGGTGACAAAAAAAAACCGTAAGTCTGGCGTTTCGATTTTTTTTCTCGCTACGCCATTTAGTGATCAGGTTAATCCTTTTTTTTATTGATTGGGCGATTCTGAACGCGGCAATACCAAATGTGTAGGTTTGATTTTTTTTTTTATTGATTTATTTTGAATGGGGCTAAAAGGGGTGATTTAAACTTTTATATTTTTTTATAATAGATTGCTGCTATGCAGCAGAAATGCAGGCTTGCTATGAGTGCTGACCACAGGGGGGCGCTCACAGCTAGCCGGGATCAGTAACCATAGAGGTCTCAAGGACCTCTATGGTTACCCTTCTGATGCATTGCTGACCCCCGATCATGAGAGGGCGGCGATGCATTAATTTCCAGCCGGATGGCCGGAAGCGCCGGTTAAATGCCGCTGTCAGTGTTTGACAGTGGCATTTAACTGGTTAATAGCGGTGGGTGAATAGCTATTTCACCCGCCTCTATTGCGGGCACATGTCAGCTGTTCAAAACAGCTGACATGTCCCAGATTTGATGCGGGCTCACCGCCGAAGCCCTGCATCAAAGCGCGGTATCTGACCTCGGACTTTCTGACCTCGGGCGGGATAGTAAGGGGTTAAACCTTAAAATAGATGGCCATATGTAGCCTCCATGTAATGCTCAATGTCATTTGCTTACTCAAACAACAAAACGCTGGAGAAAGGAGGGAGAAGCTTTTGAACATGCATCAATTAATTTGTCACCATTTATAATTGGTGGAGAAGGATTGAACTTGATGGACCTAGGTCTTTTTTACACTTCGCCATGACAGCACCCACAATGAGAGAGGGATCCGCCCATAGGAACAGGAAACCTACAGAGATAAAAGGGCGGTCCCCCTCTCCTCCTCAGTTGGTTTCCTGTTCCTATCGGAAATCCTGGATAACCTACAGCACGAGGTGGTTGGAGCACCTTCATCATACCTGACCCATGCACCCACCTGTTCGGTCTCCTGGTGAGCGGCAGGGGCTGCGGCATCAGCAGCAGCGTCGGGGGAGCCACTGTATCCAGCCTCCCCCCTCGTCTGATTACGTTCCGGGCGCTAAGCCCGGCCTATGGTGAGGAGGACGCAGGAGCGGCGCTTCTAGGGGCTGGCGGCAGCAGCGTTTCCGGGTAAGTGCGCTCTGCCCTGCTTGAACCGGAAGTAGTAAAAGCACTTCCGGTTCGCGGCCTGGAGCACGGAAATCACCGCCTATTTAAAATGGAGCCGGGACTCAGAGCGATTGTGCTCGAAATGTCGTCCCCAACGCATGAGGAGCATCCACCAGCGGTGGAGCAGGTGAGCTCTGGTAAAGACAGCAGCGCTAAGGCCTCAAAGTCCACAGCAGGAAAGAAGAGTGGTCGCCCTGTTATGGAGTCTGACACTCATGTTAGAAGGAGTAGAGAATCAGATCTACTTAGAAGCCGCACAGCGTCCTCTCCTCCAAGACCGGTACAATGAATGCTTCACTGGGTGAGTGTATTTAATCCTCTACCTTTAAGCTGATCCCTTCCTTCTCTACCCTCTCCCCATAGGCTAAAAGGACCAGTAAAACGAAACATAAAGAATGTGCCCTGTGTATACAACCCTTGCCGGATTCATATCCAAAGAGGTTGTGTCAAGATTGCATACAGCAAACCCTAAAGGATGAGGCTGCAGTTACCACCACTAACATCAGGGCCATAATTAGGCAGGAGATCCAGTCTCTAGGATCGAAAACCCAGAAAAAACAAGGGAGTAAAAGCCGTCCCCTTCCTTCTAGTTCAGAGTCAGAAGAGGGGTTAATCCGGTCCTCTAACACCTCGGAATCATCATCTGGTTCTTCTAAGGATGAGAGCGGAGCATGCTTTCCGCTGGACAGCATAAATAACCTTATAAAATCAGTAAGGAATACCATGGGTTGTCCAGACACTAAGGGGGTCAGATCGGCCCAGGAAATTATGTTCGCAGACCTAGGTCACAAGAAACGGCGAACTTTCCCAGTTGTCTCCGCTGTGAAAGATCTTGTAAAAAAAGAATGGGACAAACAAGGGAAAGGGTTCCTTCCCTCCTCTTCAAAAAGGCGTTACCCCTTCAGTGATGAAGAGTTAGAAATTTGGTCCAAGGTGCCAAAAGTGGATGCGGTGGTGGCATCCACCTTAAAACAATCGTCCCTCCCTGTGGAAGATGCAGGAATCTTACTCGACCCATTGGACCGCAAGACTGAAGCTCTTCTTAAAAGGTCATGGGAAACAAATACAGGGGCCTTTAAACCTGCCATATTGGGTACTTGCACAGCTAGGTCACTATTGGTATGGATAGACCAGCTGGAGCAGCTGATTAAGGGTAGAGTGGCAAGAGAAAAAATCTTGCAAGCAATTCCTTTAATAAAAAGCGCTACGGCATTCTTAACAGATGCTTCAGTGGACTCCTTGCGGCTGGCAGCAAGATCAGCGGGCCTTGTCAATGCAGCCCGAAGTGCCCTTTGGTTAAAGGGATGGAAAGGCGATGCACAATCTAAATCAAGATTATGTACAATCCCATGCCAGGGTGAGTTCCTGTTTGGGAAGGTTCTTGATGACCTCCTTAATAAAGCAGGAGAAAGAAGGAAGGGATTCCCTAAACAGTTTTTTCCTTCTTATAGGAGAGCGTTTAGGAGGCGGCCATTTAATAGGGGAAGGCCGTACGAGCCGCAAAGAGAGCGTTGGGAAACGAAGGAGAAACCGAAAGGTGCCTTATTCGGTAATCCCGAAACATCTAAACGTGGCAGATACCATCTATGATGAAATTCCGGTGGGTGGGAGACTGAAGTTTTTTTTTACCATCAATGGAAACATATAACTTCAAATCAGTGGATTCTCCGCCTAGTAAAATCCAGATTGAAATTAGAATTCTTTAAATTCCCACAGGATACTTTCATTGTCACATCACTGAAAGCGCCGGAACTGCAAAAAGCGCTTCAATTAGAAATTCTAAGCCTTTTGGCTAAGAATGTTCTCGTAGAAGTACCAAAAAATCAGGAAGGGAGGGGATTTTATTCCCCTTTATTTCTGGTTCTAAGACCACATGGTACTTTTCGTACTATAATTAATCTAAAAAGACTAAATTCCTTTCTGTACAATCATACGTTTAAAATGGAATCAATAAGGTCTACGATTAAACTTTCGTTTCCTAGGTGCTTTATGGCAGGTCTAGATTTGAAGGATGCATACTACCATCTTCCCATTTATGCGGAGCATCAACAGTACCTCAGAGTGGCGGTAGTCTTACAAGGCCGGATCCGTCACTTTCAATTTACAGCCATGCCGTTCGTGTGTCCATGGCTCCTGGGGTTTTCACAAAAGTTATGCTCGAGGTGATGGCTTATTTGCGTCATCAGGAGACGCTAATTGTACCTTATCTAGATGATTTTTTAATAATTGGAGATTCAGTCTCTCAGTGTAAAGAACAATTGACTAATACTATTTCATCGTTACAGGCTTTGGGTTAGATAGTGAACTTCAAAAAGTCCAGACTACATCCGGAAACCCGTCAGTCCTTCCTAGGACTAGTTTTGTACTCTGTAAGTCAAAAATGCTTTTTACCAGAATCCAAAAAATTAACAATAATTTCAAAAATCACTATGGCAAGGGCAAAACCTCAAATGTCCCTTAGAGATGCCATGTCTCTCTTGGGCTCACTTTCCTCCTGCATTCCTGCCGTACAATGGGCTCAATACCATACCAGAGCCCTACAGCACCAGACACTCCATGCGCAATCTCTTTGCCATGGTCATTTAAATATGAAAATTACTCTATCTAAAGATGTGCTGGAGTCACTTCACTGGTGGTTAAATAGAACCCATTTGTCCAGAGGAGTCTCATGGACAATAACACCCTCTAAATTAGTCACTACTGACGCAGGGCCAGAAGGGTGGGGGGCCCATCTGGATAAGTATGTAGCTCAAGGTCGCTGGAATTCATCAGAGATCCAGCAGTCCTCCAACTGGAAAGAATTGAACGCAGTCCATTATGCCTTAAATTTTTTCCTTCCCCAGCTCCGAGGATCTCATATCAAAATCCTGTCAGACAAACACGACGGTCGTCGCATATTTAAATCATCAAGGCGGAACTCGATCAGAAAGTCTGATGTCTTCAGCAGCAAACATCTTCAACTTAGCAGAGCTCAATTTTCTATCACTCACAGCTCTCCACATCAGAGGTATAGAAAATTCAAGGGCCGACTTTCTAAGTCGCCACATGCTACGCCAGGGAGAATGGACCCTCAACCCTCAAATATTCAAAAACATAGTGGACATGTGGGGTCTTCCGCAGATAGATTTATTTGCAACCAGGAACAACAGACAGGTACGAGCATTCGCTTCCTTGAATGTGGCAGACAATCCAGACATGATAGACTCGCTCCAGTATCCGTGGAATTACAATCTGGCATATGCTTTCCCACCAATGATGCTAATCCCATTAGTCATCAAAAAGATAAGGGAGGAGAAAGCAAGAGTAATATTAATAGCACCTTTTTGGCCAAAGAGGCCCTGGTTCTCCTGTCTTCAAGCAATGTCAGTCTGAGATCCCTGGATTCTGCCAATGACACCAGACCTACTGTCTCAGGGTCCATTCTACCATCCACAAGTAAAGGGCCTCCACCTCACGGCGTGGAACTTGAGAGGCAGATTCTAACATTAAGAGGGTTCTCACAAGAATTGATTAATACTTTACTGTTAAGTAGGAAGAGATCCACGACTCTTATATATAGCAGAGTATGGAGAAAATTTCTCAACTTTCATACGGAACCCTTCTCTAACAAGGTTCCTATTAGAGCCATCCTTGAATTTTTACAAAAAGGTCATGAGATGGGATTATCTGTTAATACCTTGAGAGTTCAAGTGTCTGCCTTAGGAGCCCTCTATAGTGCTAACACAGCGGGTAATAGATGGATAGCAAGATTTGTTAGGGCAGGTGAACGATGTACTCCGGTTGATGTCCCACGTCTACCACCCTGGGACTTGAATCTAGTTCTAGACGCCTTAACTGGACCTCCCTTTGAGCCCTTAGATTCTATCCCTCTAAAAAATGTCACATACAAGGTAGCTTTATTGATAGCCTTAACATCGGCCAGACGAGTAGGAGACATCCAAGCCCTCTCCATAGACCCTCCATTCTTAATGACATATCAGGACAGGGTGGTTCTCAAACCAGATCCATCATATCTCCCTAAAGTAGCGACAAAATACCATAGATCTCAGGAAATTTTCCTACCTTCCTTTTTTGATAATCCACTAAATCCAGAGGAAGAGAAACTGCATATGTTAGAAGTTAAAAGAGCAGTCCTAAGCTACATAGAGAGAACCCAGTCCTGCAGTCAGAGTAGGGCTCTGTTTGTATCTTTTCAGGGTCACTGAAAAGGCCGCGGGGTCACAAAAGCTACCTTGTCCCGGTGGATCAGAGAGGCTATCCATCTTGCATACTTGTCAAAGGGCAAAGATCCTCCAGAGGGAGTAAAGGCGCATTCAGCTCGAGCCGTATCATCCTCGTGGGCGGAGAATAAAGACATCTCCATCAAGCTCATATGTAAGGCCGCAACCTGGTCGTCGCCTTCAACTTTCTATAGACATTATAGACTTGATCTATCTTCTGCATCTGACTTGGCATTCGGGAGAGCCGTCCTTAGTACGGTGATCCCACCCAGGTGAAGGTTCTCTGAAAATCTCTCATTGTGGGTGCTGTCGTGGCGAAGGGTAAAATGCCGGATTACTTACCGGTAATGCCCTTTTAATGAGCCACGACAGCACCCTGTCACTTCCCACCCTAATAGTTATTAACACAAGATATTCTCATGGGTGAATATAGATAACATACAAACAAATTGTGGATATATTTATACTAATTTAACAACGGCGGTTCCTCTTGTACTCTGAAAAACAACTGAGTAGGAGAGGGGGACCGCCCTTTTATCTCTGTAGGTTTCCTGTTCCTATGGGCGGATCCCTCTCTCATTGTGGGTGCTGTCGTGGCTCATTAAAAGGGCATTACCGGTAAGTAATCTGGCTTTTTCAACCTATGTAACAATGTATAACTTTAAACTCTTGTATATAACTCTTTATAAAAGGTTGTGAAACACTGTAAAAAGCTGCAACTAACATTGCCGCTTTTCATATGCCTACCACAGAATTTGGTCTAGATACATCACAGTTGTCCATTTACCAAGCAATGATCAGAGCAGACAGTGCTCCACTGAGAGATGAGGGGCTTCATAAAATCTCATCTGTTATGCTCAGTGCACATATCATTTGTGGGATAAACCATAATTATTATTCTGGGAAATAATACGTGTGATGTAATATCACCTTGCCTGCTTGATAAATGAACCATAAGACTCCTTCTTGTCTGCATTTCTTATTTTTAATTTAGAAGTTTCCTTGGGTTCAAAACTTGTAATTGATGGCAGATGCGGGAAACATAATTAGCAAAGCCAGTGCTATTTCTGTTGGCCATGAGTAGAGGCTAGACTGAATATTCATCAGTTTATTTAGGCACTCGGCTGAAGCTGTAATTATGGAGGAATACTAAGTGGCTTTAGCGATTGTTTAGAGTTGCCTCTTAGTAGTGGAGTTGTCCTGTCAAATAAGGAGTAATCCTAAAGGGTATGTTCCCACTGAGCCTTTCTGCTGTGGCTCTTCCTTTATATCTCGGCGCAATCCACAATCATGAAAAAATTCTGCGGCTATCATTGTGAAAATAGTATGGTTTAATCACTTATTTCAGCTTTTACAGTTCAACCTCTGAAATCTGCGATAACATTCACACCATAGATTAACATGCTGTGGACTTTAAATCAGCAGCGTTGCTCAATTTATGCTGCAAGTACTTATTGCATCTGTAAAACGTAGTTTAAATTTTTTTTATGCTCCTTGTGGAAACAAAACAAATGTTGCTCAGACTTCTGTAGAGATGTATCATAAAAAGATCAATCGTCACAGAATATTGTATCTTCCAATCCAGACTTAGTCCTAGGATTTGCAATGCCATTCTCTGGAGAAGGGTGTTCTACACAGGTTGCTGTCACTCAGTAGTAAAGGGGATAATACAAGAAGGACTAGGCACACTTTTTCTGCTAGTCATTGAGCAGCTACATGGTCTGCCACTATCGAGTGTGTGCCCTTGACCAGGGGCATAACTATACTAGGCGAAAGCTGCAATCGCACCCGGTTGTCTGCTCTCTGTTCTTATCTCACTGCAGAGCTGTGTGTGATTATACCTCAGCTTCAGCTTCCATCTCACAGGCTGACAGAGTTGCAATATTGCTGCAAAACAGCAAAGCTGAGAGAGAAGTAAAAAATGTGTTTGCAAGAAGACAATTTGATTTCTCCTGTTCTGTGTTGGTTACTTGTCTCACACTGGCGACTTTCCCTTCATGTAAAATAATCTCTGGAGGCAGAGCTATCTTCCAAACAATATTCTCCTCAGAGGCTGGAAGATGTCATTTATATAAAGCGATAAAAGATAATTTATCAAAACCAAATCTAATATGAGACATGCAGGTAATAGTTTATTCAGCAGTCTATAACCTGTATGGCCATATTAATAGCTAAAAAAAAAGGTCAATTGTGATGTCATTCCCTTTAAAGAGAGCCTGTCAATTGGCATTTTTTTAACCTGCTGTAAATACCACTGTTCTTCTGATTCTTGCATTGTTTATTTTTTGCTCCTCTTCCTCACTAGTCCTGAGATGGTGCATTTGCTATAAGGAGTCAACTATATCTCAGGAATGGAGAGGCAAACAAAAGAAAAATAAAACCATATTCGGGAGAACATTGTTATTTATACCATGCAAAAATACATATTTATGGCAAGTGACAGGTTCTTTTTAAAGAAGTTGAATTCATCATGAAATAACAATTCTGACTCCTCTCTTATTTTTTTTGTCTGGCTGTCGATCTTTCTTATTTCTATTGGACATTTATAAATTGACAAATGAGCATTCCCCTTGTAAGATGGTCACGTCACAACACAGTCTAAAGGCTCTTATTGGGACCGTGTCAGTGTGCAAGAATACACCCCAAAGTGGAAAAAACAGATGTCAGTGTACATAAGTTTCCAGAAAGTATAATGGGAATGGTACAAGTCCGAGATCTAAGAAGAGTCTCAATAGTTGACACATTATGGGCAATTCAAGTATTAACTAAATTGGGCAACGGAGGGCAGCTGAGAGATAACTTTTTAAAGTAGCATTACCAGTATAAATGTGATTGAAATATAAATACAAAACAAAAATGCTGGCACAATGTATTCATAATATTAATGCTAATTGGACCTGAAGATGGTTCTTCTAAGCAACTTTGAGAAAACCTATTAAGACACGATTCTAAACAGAAGATTTGATTGCTTGCATCCATCTGTGGACACCAAGGCTCCTAAGTGAGTCCATATGTACCCAATCACTTTACCGCATGATGCTGAAAAGACACAATTAGAACAGAGTGCTTGTGGACACTGAAGACGGATGAGCATTGCTCAGAGTGGTTCTGAAATGCCGGCGTTGTCATCAGTCAGCCTCAATCGCTGACTGATCGCCCTGGCCGATTGTCTGCATACATGTGGTGACTCACTAATGTGATCTCTTCTCTTATGGTGGAAGCTACCTTTCAACAGAGCCTGTGAACTCTCACACCATTGACAGTGAAGATGAGTGAGCCTTCCGATGTTAAACATTCGATTATTACTGACATGATTGGATAATAATATTGTAGAAGGAAGTTCATTCCTCCAGCCTTTACAAATTAGTGAGCCACTGGGATGAAGTGGCCTGATGTTAACCCTATTGTCCAAATAAATGACTTTCAAAATAAGAAATGGTTTTCCTTGATCACACGAGGACAGCTGCCTGTGTGGTAGCCCCAGAAATAGAAAGTAATCACGTCTAATGCCGTGTTTGTTTTCTTTCCTCATTCTTTCTTATGAGACGCCTAATAAGTGACATCGAGTATGTCAGGCATCTGGTTTGCAATGTCTTCACAGGCCGAATTGTAACTGCCATGGTCTAAATTCCATGGTAGCCATACCAGACAACACCGATACTGCTGCGATACTCTTTCTGAATACTTTACATAATTGGAAAACCTAAAGGCTTGCTTTGCGATGCACAGTTTGGTGATAATCTGAAAACCTAGTGGATTATAGGATTGTGTTGGAATGATGGAAATTTTGTTTGCAAGAATCCAAATCTCCTCGTTTCTGCAAATGATTAGGAGCCATATAGCCTGTAAACAAAAGCAGTTTAAGCGCATCTTCTTTTACAGTGCTTTTATGTCATTAAATTATTGTGCAGTCTTGTTTTATATGAATGATTCATGATCCGTTTTACACCAGGCCTTATAAATTGTCAATTATTTTTTCTTGTTTAAGTATAACAGGCATGTGTTACAATATTCTTGCCTATCCATTTATTATATAGTGTGTTTTAAAGAGGACCTTCACTTGCTCAAAGAAAAGTAAAATACCTCTCACCTGATTCTGCCACTCTTTTCCTTTGCCTTACTATATTGCTGAGCTATTCACACTTGTTGCTTTTTGAGCACAGTATGTGAAGTCTCTGCTTCCAGACTAACTAGTCATTTAACGGGAACCTGTCACCCCCAAAATCGATGGTGAGCTAAGACCACTAGCATCGAGCTTATCTACATCATTCTGTAATGCTGTAGATAAGCCCCCGATGTATCCTGAGAGATGAGAAAAAGGTTAGATTATACTCACCCAGGGGCGTTCCCGGTCTGGTTCTGGTCCGATGGGTGTCGCGGTCCGGGGCCTCCCATCTTCATACGATGATGTCCTCTTCTTGTATTCATGTTGTGGCTCCGGCGCAGGCGTACTCTGTCTGCCCTGTTGAGGGCAGAGCAAAGTACTGCAGTGCGCAGGTGCCGGGCCTCTCTGACTTTTCCTGGTGCCTGCGCACTGCCGTACTTTGCTCTGCCCTCAACAGGGCAGACAAAGTATGCTTGCGCCGGAGCAGCAGCGTGAATACAAGAAGAGGACGTCATCGTAAGAAGATGGGAGGCTCCGGACCGGACCGCGATGCCCATCGGACCAGAACCGGATCAGGACCGCCCCTGGGTGAGTATAATCTAACCTCTTTTTCTCATCTTTCAGGATACATCGGGGGCTTATCTACAGCATTCCGGAATGCTGTAGATAAGCCCCTGATGCTGGTGGGCTTAGATCACCTTCGATTTTGGGAGTGACAGGTTACCTTTAAGAGTCTTCTCTAGGGTTGTACTTCTTAGTTAAATAGCCAGTTGGTCTGCAGCAGGGGTGGGCAATTATTTTTTCCATGAGGCCTTCACTATTGTGTAGAGCCGGTACAATAGGGTTAAATTATTTCTGTTCTATATTAACATAATAATGATCATTTAACATTCACTGTACTGCTTAATATTGAGCAGAAATAAGTATACTGACACCCCCTACCCCATATGTCTTTCTGATCTAATACTGGGGTATGAGGATAAGAGAAGGCTGCTCACACTGATGTTCACCATGTCTTTCTGAATGTTGAGCGGCTGCTGTGACCTGGAGTTATCTTGATCACTTGGGCTAAAGGTTATCACCGGGTCACAGCCATGGAGCTTATTGCTGCACATACTCACAGGTACCTGTCATATTAATATTTTAGTACAGGTTTCTGCCAGTGTAACAATATGGTGGCCATTTAAATGTACTGTAGTCATTACCTTCGTAGACAAAAATGTGATTTGCTAATCTAGAAATTTTCACGGACAATTCTCTTCCTTCCTTTGTGTCTCCCCATTTTGGATTCAGGTTTATGCTGCCCCTCTAGCAGCAGAGATTGAGATTTTCTGTCAGTAAGGAAGCCTAGGTTCAGATTATAGTTGAAAATTTTTACCAAATCACAGCCATGCACTGCTAAAAATAAATCGGCATAAAGTAGAATGGAAATTGCCCAGCTGCGTGGATTCTACATCTTCGGCATGTCGTTTTATCCTTTGGATCTTCACTGCAGATTTCACCACTTATTCTATGTTGAGTCTTAAAATTGCCTCAACTTGCATCTTGCGTGGACATACCAGCAGGGTTTTAAACTGTTAACGGTTTTATTTAAGGAACGCACTTTTTCAGCATCCATAAGAAGTTGTGCATTTCCTTCTAGTTGCTCAAATTTAATTGGCAATCACATTTTGCAGAACGAACACACAGGCTTGATTACAGCTAGCTGAATCACAACCTCCCTATATATAGACTCTAACTGCCTCCCCATAATACGAAAAATCCAATACAAATTGTAAAAAGAAAATGTGGAAAGGGTTAACATGAAATTTGTAGATGTCTGGGATTCATCAAAACCACAGTGAAAGGTATGATCTCCAAATGGAGAATACTTGGAGCAGTGGTTAATCTTCCCAGGAGTGTTGGGTCTGCCAGAATTACTCCAAGGACACAGTAATAACTCATCGAGGAAGAAAAACATCCTTGAAGAACATCCAAAGACTTGCAAAACCTATCTAACCTCAGCTCTATGACTTCCCAACTACGTAGCAAGACTTCCTTCACACTATGGTCAAAAGATCTGCTCTTCTGTAAATCTATTTTTCCTTTCAGATGTTTGAATCGATCCTAGTACAAATTATATGAAAAACTGTCCCAATATTTAGTTTTGGAACACTTCCTTTCTCCTTTGTACTAGAATATGTTCCTCCTTTTGACATGTGGGAGTGTGGATCTGTAAAGCATGGTGTGAAGGCAGTATAAAAACACCAAAGATTGGATTAATAGGTGATGACCAAGACGCGATCCTATTCATACCCAATTTTTCACCAATCTCCACTTGCAATTAAAGAAATGTACAGTAAAGCAAAACATATTTTGAACTGGAAATCTCTTATTCTAACTACCTTAGTATATGTAAAGCATGGTGGTGGTAGTGTTCTAGTCTGTTGATATGCTGCATCAGGATTTGGACTTTTTATGGTTAAATGAGTCATGATCCTGCACTGTAGCGGAAATCTTTTTCTTGGCCGTGAGACTGCCAGACTACTGTGCTGAAACCAATTTGCTTTTTAAGAGTTATTCTCATCCCAGGCGCAAGTGACATACATAGTAGAGATGCTATAAATCTCTGATTGATGTGGGTTCCAACAGTGAGATCCATACCTTTTGTTAAAAAAATAAGGTCTTAAACTTGCATTCCTACATGGGCTCTTAGCTGCACATCATTGCATCAAAATTGCAGAGTGAAAAATATAATTCTCTCTAATGATTAAATTAATGATACATGAATATTTTATTATTCAGTATAGTTTGCGGATAATCCTTTTTGTGTTGATCCCTTGTGTGTATAGAACTTAGAATGCTCTGTCCACTTTGATTGTTTGCTGTTTTTAGTTTTATCACATTATATTAGTTTTTTGACTAACCACAGTTTTTTCTTCTGTTTTAACTTTGCTTACAGGGCAAGAACTTGGTTCTTATACTTAGCATTGGACTTCTGGTTGCCTGTGGAGCCTTGTTGCTTGGTTCTCGTTTTTACTGGATGGGTAACACACCACCAAGTTTTTCTAATTCTGACAACCCAGCTGCGGATTGTGAAATTTTACTCACACGTACCATGACCTTCTTATACTTGCCAACTAAGAACCTCTGGCTGCTTTTTTGCCCTGACACACTCAGCTTTGATTGGTCGATGGATGCTGTGCCTCTGATTAAATCAGTCATTGACTGGAGGAATATACACACTGTGGCCTTTTACGTCTTGCTTTTCCTCCTTGCCTACACAAGTCTCAAGAGCTCCAGTACAAAAAAAGAATGCAATGGGAAAGTGTTCATGAATGGCAAGCAGAATACTAATGGCCATAGCTGTCAATCAGATTTAGAATACAAGAACTCTGAGTCGGGGACTATTATTGTCTCAAAACTTGAAAATGGTGTAAAAAACCATATTAACCATGGATTGCAACTTCCTTCTACAGAAAACATTGTTGTTTTAGCTTTATCTCTATTGATAATCCCCTTTGTGCCCGCTAGTAATCTATTTTTCTATGTTGGCTTTGTTATAGCTGAGCGCGTACTTTATATTCCCAGTATGGGGTTCTGTTTACTAATAACTGTTGGGGCCCGAGCTCTTTATATAAAGGCCCAAAAAAACTTTCTGAAAAACCTAATTTTTTATGCTGCCGCTGCATTAGTTCTTTTTTATGGACTGAAAACTGTTGTTAGAAATGGGGATTGGAAGAATGAAGAGATGCTCTATAGATCAGGAATACAAGTCAACCCAGCAAAAGGTAACCCGTGTTTCACTCCGTTGTCTAGTTGGTAATCGTTTGACAATGATACTTTTGTTTTAATTGCACGTTTTGCTACATTTGTTTCCATTATGTGTTTTAATGAGGTTTCTTGCATCCTAATCTACGAGGTAACAGATTGGATGTCCTTATACCCTCATTAAGTTCCTTTAAACAAACCATTCCAGGATGAGTGGCAAGTTTAGTGCTTGTTTTTTTAGTCTTTCACGCTGTTATGCACTTACAAGATGGTGCTGAAATATAAGCTTTAAAACATGCATTTACAGCGTCATTATGTCCTGTACCTAGGATATCATATCCAAATTCTAGTAAGACTATTTCTGCACTTCTTTGTGTCTCCTAATTTACAGAGGTTAAAACACGATCACGTAGTGATTTTACTTTTTATATCACAATCATGTATGATTATTTTGTGGGTATCATAGAATTGACACCCTTTTGCAACCCATTTTTATTGTGCGATTTTTATTTTTAATTGATTTTTGATTGTCGAATCATGCAGAGAAAATTCAAACATACAGTGGGGGAAATATTTAAAGTATTTGATACAATGCAGATTTTGCAGTTTTCCAAACTACAAAGAATGAAGAGGGCTGTAATTTTTATCGCAGGTACACTTCAACTGTGAGAGACAGAATCTAAAAACAAAATCCAGAAAATCACATTGTAAGATTTTGACATAATTCATTTACATTTTATTGCATGAAATAAGTATTTGATGCAATAGAAAAATGAAACTTTATATTTGGTACAGAAATTTTTGTTTGTTTTTTTGTCCATCAGATCTTTCAGGTTTCGGGTCTGTTGCTGGCCAACATTGAGTTTAAGCTCCCTCCAAGATTTTCTATTATGTTCAGGACTGGAGACTGGCTAGGACCTTGAAATGCTTCTCAGGGAGCCACTCCTTAGTTGCCCTGGCTGTGTGTTTTGGGTCATTGTCATGCTGAAAGGCCCATTCAAGACCCATCTTCAGTGCTCTTACTGAGGGAAGGAGGTTGTTAGCCAAAATCTCACGATACATGCAGCCATCCATCCGGCCTTCAATATGGTGCAGTCTTCCTGTCCCCTTTGCAGAAAATCACCCCCAAAGTATGACATTTCCCCCATTGTGCTTCACAGTTGGGATAGTGTTCTTGGGGTTGTACTCCTCCTCCTTCCTTCAAACCTGGTACGTGGAGTTGGTACCAAAAAGTTCTATTTTGGTCTCACCTGACCACATGACCTTCTTCCATGCCTCTTCTGGATCATCCAAATAGTCATTGGCGAAATTAAATTGCGCCTGGACATGTTCTGGCGTGAGCAGGGGACTGTGCAGGCCCCGCAGGATTTTAATCCATGACGGTATAGTGTGTTACTAACGGTAGTGTTTAAGACTGTGGTCCCAGCTCTTTTCAGGTCATTGACCAGGTCTTCCAATGTAGTGCTGGGCTGATTCCTGACCTTTCTCAGAATCATTCTTACCCCACGAGGCAATTCTTGCATGGAGCCCCAGATCGAGGAAAAATGAGTCATATTGTGTTTCTTTTATTTTGTAATAATTGTGCCAACAGTTGTTGCCTTCTCTTCAAGCTGCTAGACAATTGTCCTGTAACCCATCCCAACCTTGGGTAGGTCTACAGTTTTGTCCCAGTTGTACTTAGACAGCGGTTTTTATCTTGGCCATTGTGGAAGGTTGGAGTGTGATTGAGTTTGTAGACAGGTATCTTTTATACAGGTAACAAGTTCAAACAGGTGCAATTAATACAGGTAATAAGTGCAGAGTAGGAGGGCTTCTTCTTTCTTCAAGATAACTTACAGTTCTGAGAGAGCCAGAATTCTTGCTGGTTGGTAGGGGATCCAGTACTTATTTTGTTCAATGAAATGCAATTTAATTATTTAAAAATCATACAATGTGATTTTATGGTTTGTATTTTTTGATTCTGTGTCTCACAGTTAAAGTGTACCTTTGATAAAAAATACAGACCTCTTTATAGGTGGGAAAACTTGCAAAATCGGCAGTGTATCAAATACTTATTTTCTCTGTTGTCCAAACAAATGACTATTGGCCTTCTCTCACAAATGTATTTGTCATCCGTATCTCATTTGTTTTTCATGGATTGAAATGCGTTGCGATTGTAAACCAAAAAGTGCTTTTCACACAGACGCTTCTTTCACATGTTTTTGAAAAACACATCTTGTGCTAGCTATTTTGATCCATATTACTGATAAGATACACCTGTTAAAGTCCATTGAGAGTACTTGAAATACAGATGCTTTAGTACTTTATAAATTGTATAGGTTTTAATTCGTGTTCCTATTTTTCAGGCAAACAATGATTAATTTTTGTCCAATAGTAAAAGAAAATGAATAAGGGATACAAAAAATGTATCAAACACTGATGGAATACTGACATGTCCATATTCGATATACATCCATATTGTAGATGCGTAATAGTGTACTAGAGGCCTTAGTGAAATAATTTAAAAAAAGGCCTGCTAAAGATATTTATTGAACCCCTGCTGCTGTTTAGACCATCATTTAGAAATCTTTATTGGAACTTTCTCTGTGCTAGATATAGCATTTTACATAACTGTTTTAGTAATATTTACTTATGTTTCCTATAAGTTTTAGATTGGCCTTGAATTGATTGTATAAAGATTAGTGAATATACAAAGATGTGAATATTGTTTGGTTTAGCAATTTTCTGTTGTTGTGTCTGGCTGTCCTTGCTAAGTTTGTTATTATGACGATAGGTCGTTATTCAAAAGTGAAGACAAATATAGCTGCACTTCTTGTTCTGGCTGAAAAGGAATGGAGGTGAACCAACCTTGTCGTATGCAAAAGATCAGATGGCTACTAAAATGGTTGTCAATGCAACCAAGAATTTACAAATGATAAGGAGACTTCTCTCCATTTGGGAATTTTCCTTCCTCTACACCATTTCTTGAAATATACAGTTAGGGCCAGAAATATTTGGACAGTGACACAATTTTCGCGAGTTGGGCTCTGCATGCCACCACATTGGATTTGAAATGAAACCTCTACAACAGAATTCAAGTGCAGATTGTAACGTTTAATTTGAAGGGTTGAACAAAAATATCTGATAGAAAATGTAGGAATTGTACACATTTCTTTACAAACACTCCACATTTTAGGAGGTCAAAAGTAATTGGACAAATAAACATAACCCAAACAAAATATTTTTATTTTCAATATTTTGTTGCAAATCCTTTGGAGGCAATCACTGCCTTAAGTCTGGAACCCATGGACATCACCAAACGCTGGGTTTCCTCCTTCTTAATGCTTTGCCAGGCCTTTACAGCCGCAGCCTTCAGGTCTTGCTTGTTTGTGGGTCTTTCCGTCTTAAGTCTGGATTTCAGCAAGTGAAATGCATGCTCAATTGGGTTTAGATCTGGAGATTGACTTGGCCATTGCAGAATGTTCCACTTTTTGGCACTCATGAACTCCTGGGTAGCTTTGGCTGTATGCTTGGGGTCATTGTCCATCTGTACTATGAAGCGCCGTCCAATCAACTTTGCAGCATTTGGCTGAATCTGGGCTGAAAGTATATCCCGGTACACTTCAGAATTCATCCGGCTACTCTTGTCTGCTCTTATGTCATCAATAAACACAAGTGGCCCAGTGCCATTGAAAGCCATGCATGCCCATGCCATCACGTTGCCTCCACCATGTTTTACAGAGGATGTGGTGTGCCTTGGATCATGTGCCGTTCCCTTTCTTCTCCAAACTTTTTTCTTCCCATCATTCTGGTACAGGTTGATCTTTGTCTCATCTGTCCATAGAATACTTTTCCAGAACTGAGCTGGCTTCTTGAGGTGTTTTTCTGCAAATTTATCTCTGGCCTGTCTATTTTTGGTATTGATGAATGGTTTGCATCTAGATGTGAACCCTTTGTATTTACTGTCATGGAGTCTTCTCTTTACTGTTGACTTAGAGACAGATACACCTACTTCACTGAGAGTGTTCTGGACTTCAATTGATGTTGTGAACGGGTTCTTCATCACCAAATTAAGTATGCGGCGATCATCCACCACTGTTGTCATCCGTGGACGCCCAGGCCTTTTTGAGTTCCCAAGCTCACCAGTCAATTCCTTTTTTCTCAGAATGTACCCAACTGTTGATTTTGCTACTCCAAGCATGTCTGCTATCTCTCTGATGGATTTTTTCTTTTTTTTCAGCCTCAGGATGTTCTGCTTCACCTCAATTGAGAGTTCCTTTGACCGCATGTTGTCTGCTCACAGCAACAGCTTCCAAATGCAAAACCACACACCTGGAATCCACCCCTGACCTTTTAACTACTTCATTGATTACAGGTTAACGAGGGAGACGCCTTCAGAGTTAATTGCAGCCCTTAGAGTCCATTGTCCAATTACTTTTGGTCCCTTGAAAAAGAGGACGCTATGCATTACAGGGCTATGATTCCTAAACCCTTTCTCCGATTTGGATGTGGAAACTATCATATTGCAGCTGGGAGTGTGCACTTTCAGCCCATATTATATATATAATTGTATTTCTGAACATGTTTTTGTAAACAGCTAAAATAACAAAACTTGTGTCACTGTCCAAATATTTCTGGCCCTAACTGTATATATATTTCTTTATATACAGCGTTCGGCAGACTTGCTGTAGCATACTGCCCTTGGGTAAGGATGCCGTAAAGGATTATTTATAAAATAGCTGATTGTTGGGTGTCCATTCAGCAAACCTGAAAACCAGGCACTGCATAGTACAGTTTTGAATAGAGCAGAGGTTCACGTGCTTGACAAACGCTCTCTTCGTTGTCTGAGAATTCTGCAGAAAGTGAAGAACAGCGCTCAGCTATTTCTTCCAGTCTTATAGTTCTTGGGGTTCTAGAGGCTCCTTCTTGGGTTTCTGGGGGTCACAGCACTTGGATCCACAACAAACAGCAAGTTATATCATATCCCATGGATAAGGGATTACTTTCTATTTTTGGATTGACCATTTTAAGCTGTATGTGATGGTGTGTTGCAGGCAGTGGGGATTCTAAGCGCATAGGTGTATTTATATATGAGGGGCTATGAATGGGATTATACTGGGGGTGAATGTGAAGGAGAGGCCTATAGTGCTGTTTGTGGAAGGTATTCAGAAGCTGCATGCTGACTTGGAAAATCTTATTTAATTTATTAGGACTGGCAATCTTAATGACAGTGCTGGAGTAAGATGTGTCTAATTAAGTGGCAAACATCTCGTAATGAATGAGGCTCATCTTATAACTACTCTGTATATGTGCCACAATGGCTGCTCTAATCGGGGACTGGATGTAGAATCTGCTGGGTTTTGGATCTTTAAAAGGGGATTTATTAAAATAGGATATTTACACTGACATACATAAGGGAAATCTAACTAAGGGACAAGGGCACAATGAGAGGGAAAAGGAATAGGAGAGGGTGGGAAGTAAGAAGAATGCCTAACTAGTTTGGTGTGCTACCTTTATAAAAAAGTGTCTCTTCAGAAAGGAAGATGACTAGAATTCTAGTGCCATCTATAGGAAATAGCAATCCTAAAAGTCAGTATCGACTCTCTAATGAGCCTTGTCACTTGACGTGGGATAAAAGCCAAAATCTCAATTTGCAGACACTTTGTTTCATGGTACTGCCGTGTCAAGCCATGTCGTTCTCCGCAAGAAGGAAATGTACCCCTTGAATCCTGGTCAGATGCCTTGCCTCTCACCCAGTCAAACTAGATCTCTGAGTTTGCACTGACAAAGGGCAGTACCCGGAAACACAGTGTCTGCAAATTGAGGTTTTGGCTTTCATCCCAAGTCATGTGACAAGGCTCCTTAGAGAGTTGATATTGACTGCTTGGATTGCTGCTTCCTGTAGGTAGCACTAGAGTTCTAGTAATCTTCCCCTCTGAAGAGATCATTTGCATATTTCCCAGAGGAACATTGTGGCTTAAGTCTCCTCACCTTAGTATGTCAGGCTTGACGTGTCGCTCTCCACAAGGAGGAATGTTACCCCTTGGACCTTTATATCATTCACATGGTAAGACATAGCCCATACATTGCATATCCCTGTAACACCTCTGCATAATGGTACCACCCAGGTTATAGTCCTTGGAGTTCTTCAGAAACCTGCATACTGCTGTTGATGTCAATGCTTTCCTGAAGGTAGCAGTCTTAGGGTACCGTCACACTAAGCGACGCTGCAGCGATACCGACAACGATCTGGATCGCTGCAGCGTCGCTGTGTGGTCGCTGGAGAGCTGTCACACAGACAGCTCTCCAGCAACCAACGATCCCGAGGTCCCCGGTAACCAGGGTAAACATCGGGTTACTAAGCGCAGGGCCGCGCTTAGTAACCCGATGTTTACCCTGGTTAACATCCTAAAAGTAAAAAAACAAACGCTACATACTTACCTACCGCTGTCTGTCCTCGGCGCTCTGCTTCTCTGCTCTGGCTGTGAGCGCCAGGCAGCCGGAAAGCAGAGCGGTGACGTCACCGCTCTGCTTTCCGGCTGCTGTGCTCACAGCCAGAGCAGAGAAGAAGAGCGCAGGGGACAGACAGCGGTAGGTAAGTATGTAGCGTTTGTTTTTTTACTTTTAGGATGGTAACCAGGGTAAACATCGGGTTACTAAGCGCGGCCCTGCGCTTAGTAACCCGATGTTTACCCTGGTTACCAGCGAAGACATCGCTGAATCGGTGTCACACACGCCGATTCAGCGATGTCTGCGGGGAGTCCAGCGACGAAACAAAGTTCTGGACTTTCTTCCCCGACCAGCGACAGCACAGCAGGGGCCTGATCGCTGCTGCCTGTCACACTGGACGATATCGCTAGCGAGGACGCTGCAACGTCATGGATCGCTAGTGATATCGTCTAGTGTGATGGTACCTTTAGGTCCAGAAAGGATTAGAGGGTCAAACATGATTACAGTGGTCTTCATCTTCCTGTAGATGGCTTCCTTGTATATAGCCAAATGGTTTTTGTATCAAGTGGCCTGAGGACAGGTTCAACTACATTCGGGTTGGAGTCAATAGATATCCATCCAGAACAATGGCTGGTAATCCAAACACCACAGGGGTTATGGACCTTCCAATAGTCCAGACAAGATGTCCATCTCACATATAGGTGCTCTCTTTACTCTATCAATAGAAAAAAGGCCCCACACCACAGGGCACACAATTGCTTTCCTGCCTCACAGGTTTTTTTTACCCCTGCCCTTACAGCTTATGGTCTCTTTGATGTATGACTTTGGTGTTATCCAGAGTGTATGGATTCATTTGTGAGTTCATTCTTCTTATGATATATACATTGTCCATGTTGGCTTTCAACACTGAACTAGGTTTCAGACCTAATTTAGACAACCAATGTTGCAAAAATGTTGATATTTGTCGGGCAGGCTTTGCACATATTGTCCAGTTTGACCTCCGTATGAGGAGTGATCTTCTAAAGGCTGAAAAAATGAACAGCAAGGCGTTTTCACATAGAAGTGCATATGTTCATTCCTTTGTGTGCTGTTTTAGGGTATTTTTTGGAGGGCCCACCTGAAAAAGATGTTGTATGTAGATATCCTAAAATTGAGGTGCAGAGAAGAGAACGTGTACACAATGTCTTTTTCAGGCGGGTACACTCTATAACGTTCCCGATGAAGTGCTAAATGGATGCTCAAAAGAATTAACAAATGTATAGTATTGTATAATCATCTTGTTATACGGATCTTCAGTCTTTTGACTGCTTCAGGTTTCCAAAGACACCAAGCGGTTAAAAGGAGTGTCATGAACATTTTTCTGGAGGTTTCGATTTTGAAGCTTACTAGTTAAGACAATACGAGTTTTAAAAATAATGCTCTCCCAGAAAACGGCCAAAAGGACTTTTCAGGAATAACAACATTCTTGAAACGTCTTCCTTGTGAAAAACTTGTTGGGTTCACACGTGTATAAAAACCTTGAAGGGTTGTCTTTTCTTTACCTTTAATTAAATCCCACAATGTGGTATGATCTTTAATGGAAGGAATTTCGAACAAGTTGTGTCTCCAAAATTGTCTCTGACAACAGTATAATATAAATTCAACAGACCTGTAACATTGTCGAATGAAGCAAGAGTCTTGAGCAAGGTGGGTTAGGATGGATCGCGCACAGGAGAGTAGTCCAGGAAAGCTCGGTTGGTAGCAGAATTATTATTCTTTTTTTTATAGACTCCTAATAAGGTTGCAGAATATTTTGTAAAAGGTAATGCTTACCTTATTTGACATTTCTGGAAATTGTAATAATGTGCTTTACGTTACAATAAATATATTTTTTTTTAATATTTAAAAGCTTGACAACGAATTTGTATTGTCACTGTGAACTTAATGCTATTGTCTATTTTTTTTCCATCTCATACTTCATTGTGTTCATCCAGACTAATTTCCTGTACATACATTATATGTTACTGTAAATTAAAAAGTCAAGGCAAATGAGCTTTTCAGCAGACACATTTCTGTTTTGTTTGTATAATAAAAATATTCTAGTTATAACGGTCGTGAAAGGCTTGGTTAAGCTTGAAACTCGCTTACCAGTGATAAAGAATAAAAAAAAGCTTGAATTTTGAGTTATCGATAAATAATTTGTTGTTTGAGATGAGTAATGATTTTTTGTGTTAATCTGTGGCTTATAAAGGAAGTGGTTTAAGAGATTCTATCTCAAATATTCCTATATCTGAATTTTTAGAACCTTGCAATGTTTCTCCCTGTGGTGATTCACAAGCCAAGCTTGGCATGTCAAAGTGAGGAGACTTATAAGCCATACATGCTCCTCTCTCTTCAGAGAGGAAGAGGACTACAACTCTAGCACCACCTATTTAGAATAGTTGCTTCCAATATGTGGCGCTAGAATTCTAGTAATCTTTCTCTGAAGAGACAATTTGCATATATAACCATGCAAGGTATGTGTATTAAATGATTTAAAAAAATTACTATAGACCCCTTATGTAGTCATGTGATTTTTAGTAGTTGTGTGCTTCTGAAGTCAAAGCTTCATAATTGGTTAATCTAATAGATACCCCTTTTTTGCGCTGTTGTGGGATACTCTTTTTAGTTCGGGGGGTGGTGTTGTGAATTCTGTGGCTGAATTCACTCCTGTGGTCACAAGTGGTACTGCAGCTTCTGAGCTTCCTCCCTCAGGTGTTCTGGTGAGCTCGTTAACTGCTTCATTACTTAACTCCGCCTGATGCTGCTATCCTTGCTCCTTGTCAATGTTTCAGTGTTGGATCTGAGCTTCTCCTGATTGTTCCTGTGACCTGCTGCTCTGTATAGCTAAGTGCTTTTTGCTTTTTTGTTGCTTTTTTTCTGTCCAGCTTGTCTTTTGTTTTGCTGGAAGCTCTGAGACGCAAAGGGTGTACCGCTGTGCCGTTAGTTCGGCACGGTGGTTTTTTTTTGCCCCCTTTGCGTGGTTTTGCTTTAGGGTTTTTTGTAGACTGCAAAGTTCGCTTTACTGTCCTCGCTCTGTCCTAGAATATCGGGCCCCACTTTGCTGAATCTATTTCATCCCTACGTTTTGTCTTTTCATCTTACTCACAGTCATTATATGTGGGGGGCTGCCTTTTCCTTTGGGGAATTTCTCTGGGGCAAGTCAGGCCTATTTTTCTATCTTCAGGCTAGCTAGTTTCTTAGGCTGTGCCGAGTTGCCTAGGTAGTTGTTAGGCGCAATCCACAGCCGCTTTTAGTTGTGTTTAGGATAGGATCAGGTGTGCAGTCTACAGAGTTTCCACGTCTCAGAGCTCGTTCTTCTATTTTTGGGTATTTGTCAGATCACTGTGTGCGCTCTGATCGCTAAGCACTCTGTGTTTCTGGATTGCCTTCATAACACCTGTCATTAGCAAACATAACAGTACAAGGAGCCAAACTAATGATTCTCAATAGAGGGAAAGAAAAAGTTCTGACATCATTTTTTTTTTTCTGCTCTGTGTTCACTTTTTTTTTTTCCCCTAGACATTTGGGTGATTCTGGACACAGGTGTGGACATGGATATTCAGGGTCTGTGCTCTTCAATGGATAATCTCGTTATAAATGTACAAAAAATTCAAGATACTATTGATCAGAAATCTATGTTAGAACCAAGAATTCCTATTCCTGATTTGTTTTTTGGAGATAGAACTAAGTTTCTAAGTTTCAAAAATAATTGTAAGCTATTTCTGGCCTTGAAACCTCATTCTTCTGGTAATCCTATTCAACAGGTTTTGATTATTATTTCTTTTTTGCGCGGCGACCCTCAAGACTGGGCATTTTCTCTTGCGCCAGGAGACCCTGCATTGAGTAGTGTCGATGCGTTTTTCCTGGCGCTCGGATTGCTGTACGATGAGCCTAATTCAGTGGATCAGGCTGAGAAAAATTTGCTGGCTTTGTGCCAGGGTCAGGATGATATAGAAGTATATTGTCAGAAATTTAGGAAATGGTCAGTACTCACTCAGTGGAATGAATCTGCGCTGGCAGCTTTGTTCAGAAAGGGTCTCTCTGAGGCTCTTAAGGATGTCATGGTGGGATTTCCTATGCCTGCTGGTTTGAATGAGTCTTTGTCTTTGGCCATTCAGATCGGTCGACGCTTGCGCGAGCGTAAATCTGTGCACCATTTGGCGGCACTGCCTGAGGTTAAACCTGAGCCTATGCAGTGCGATAGGACTATGACTAGAGTTGAACGGCAGGAATACAGACGTCTGAATGGTCTGTGTTTCTACTGTGGTGATTCCACTCATGCTATCTCTGATTGTCCTAAGCGCACTAAGCGGTTCGCAAGGTCTGCCGCCATTGGTACTGTACAGTCAAAATTTCTTCTGTCCGTTACCTTGATATGCTCCTTGTCGTCGTATTCTGTCATGGCGTTTGTGGATTCAGGCGCTGCCCTGAATCTGATGGATTTGGATTATGCTAAACGTTGTGGGTTTTTCTTGGAGCCTTTGCGGTGTCCTATTCCATTGAGAGGAATTGATGCTACACCTTTGGCCAAGAATAAACCTCAATACTGGGCCCAGCTGACCATGTGCATGGCTCCTGCACATCAGGAAGTTATTCGCTTTCTGGTGTTGCATAATCTGCATGATGTGGTCGTGTTGGGGTTGCCATGGCTACAAACCCATAATCCAGTATTGGATTGGAATTCCATGTCGGTATCCAGCTGGGGTTGTCAAGGCGTACATGGTGATGTTCCATTTTTGTCGATTTCGTCATCCACCCCTTCTGAGGTCCCAGAGTTCTTGTCTGATTATCAGGATGTATTTGAAGAGCCCAAGTCCGATTCTCTACCTCCGCATAGGGATTGTGATTGTGCTATCAATTTGATTCCTGGTAGTAAATTCCCTAAAGGTCGATTATTTAATTTATCCGTGCCCGAACACGCCGCTATGCGCAGTTATGTGAAGGAATCCCTGGAGAAGGGACATATTCGCCCATCGTCATCACCACTGGGAGCAGGGTTCTTCTTTGTAGCCAAGAAGGATGGTTCGCTGAGACCGTGTATTGATTACCGCCTTCTTAATAAGATCACTGTTAAATTTCAGTATCCCTTGCCATTGTTATCTGACATGTTTGCTCGGATTAAGGGGGCTAGTTGGTTCACTAAGATAGATCTTCGTGGTGCGTATAATCTGGTGAGAATCAGGCAAGGAGATGAATGGAAAACTGCATTCAATACGCCCGAGGGTCATTTTGAGTATCTAGTGATGCCGTTCGGACTTGCCAATGCTCCATCTGTGTTTCAGTCTTTTATGCATGACATCTTCCGTGAGTATCTGGATAAATTCCTGATTGTTTACTTGGATGACATTTTGATCTTCTCAGATGATTGGGAGTCTCATGTGAAGCAGGTCAGAATGGTTTTTCAGGTCCTGCGTGCTAACTCTTTGTTTGTGAAGGGATCAAAGTATCTCTTCGGTGTGCAGAAAGTTTCATTTTTGGGGTTCATCTTTACCCCTTCTACTATCGAGATGGATCCAGTTAAGGTCCAAGCCATCCAGGATTGGATTCAGCCGACATCTCTGAAAAGTCTGCAAAAGTTCCTGGGCTTTGCTAATTTTTATCGTCGCTTCATCTGTAATTTTTCTAGCATTGCCAAACCATTGACCGATTTGACCAAGAAGGGTGCTGATTTGGTTAATTGGTCTTCTGCTGCTGTGGAAGCTTTTCAGGAGTTGAAGCGTCGTTTTTGTTCTGCCCCTGTGTTGTGTCAGCCAGATGTTTCTCTCCCGTTCCAGGTCGAGGTTGATGCTTCTGAGATTGGAGCAGGGGCGGTTTTGTCACAGAGAGGTTCTGATTGCTCAGTGATGAAACCATGTGCTTTCTTTTCCAGGAAGTTTTCGCCCGCTGAGCGTAATTATGATGTGGGCAATCGAGAGTTGCTGGCCATGAAGTGGGCATTCGAGGAGTGGCGTCATTGGCTTGAAGGAGCTAAGCATCGCGTGGTGGTATTGACTGATCATAAGAACTTGACTTATCTCGAGTCTGCCAAGCGCTTGAATCCTAGACAGGCCCGTTGGTCGTTATTTTTTGCCCGCTTCGACTTTGTGATTTCGTACCTTCCGGGTTCTAAAAATGTGAAGGCGGATGCTCTGTCTAGGAGTTTTGTGCCCGACTCTCCGGGTTTATCTGAGCCAGCGGGTATCCTCAAGGAAGGAGTCATTGTGTCTGCCATCTCCCCTGATTTGCGGCGGGTGCTGCAAAAATTTCAGGCGAATAAACCTGATCGTTGTCCAGCAGAGAAACTGTTCGTCCCTGATAGGTGGACTAATAAACTTATCTCTACACTTCATTGTTCGGTGTTGGCTGGTCATCCTGGAATCTTTGGTACCAGAGAGTTAGTGGCTAGATCCTTCTGGTGGCCATCTCTGTCACGGGATGTACGTACTTTTGTGCAGTCCTGTGGGATTTGTGCTCGGGCTAAGCCCTGCTGTTCTCGTGCCAGTGGGTTGCTTTTGCCCTTGCCGGTCCCAAAGAGGCCTTGGACACATATTTCGATGGATTTCATTTCTGACCTTCCCGTTTCTCAAAAGATGTCAGTCATTTGGGTGGTCTGTGATCGCTTTTCTAAAATGGTCCATCTGGTGCCCTTGGCTAAATTGCCTTCCTCCTCTGATTTGGTACCTTTGTTCTTTCAGCATGTGGTTCGGTTGCATGGCATTCCTGAGAATATTGTTTCTGACAGAGGTTCCCAGTTTGTTTCAAGGTTTTGGCGAGCCTTTTGTGGTAGGATGGGCATTGACCTATCCTTTTCCTCGGCTTTCCATCCTCAGACTAATGGCCAGACCGAACGAACCAATCAGACCTTGGAAACATATCTGAGATGTTTTGTTTCTGCAGACCAGGATGATTGGGTGTCCTTTTTGCCGTTGGCTGAGTTCGCCCTTAATAATCGGGCCAGCTCGGCTACCTTGGTTTCTCCATTTGTTTGCAATTCTGGGTTCCATCCTCGTTTCTCTTCAGGACAGGTTGAGTCTTCGGACTGTCCTGGTGTGGATTCTGTGGTGGATAGGTTGCAGCAGATCTGGACTCAGGTAGTGGACAATTTGATCTTGTCCCAGGAGAAAGCTCAACTTTTCGCTAATTGCAGACGCCGTGTGGGTCCCCGACTTCGTGTTGGGGATCTGGTTTGGTTATCTTCTCGTCATATTCCTATGAAGGTTTCCTCTCCTAAATTTAAACCTCGTTTTATTGGTCCGTATAGGATTTCTGAGGTTCTCAATCCTGTGTCTTTTCGTTTGACCCTCCCAGACTCCTTTTCCATACATAATGTATTCCATAGGTCGTTGTTGCGGAGATACGTGGCACCTATGGTTCCATCTGTTGAGCCTCCTGCCCCGGTTTTGGTGGAGGGGGAATTGGAGTATATTGTGGAGAAGATTTTGGATTCTGGTGTTTCTAGACGGAAACTCCAGTATCTGGTTAAATGGAAGGGTTATGCTCAGGAAGATAATTCCTGGGTTTTTGCCTCTGATGTTCATGCTTCCGATCTTGTTCGTGCCTTTCATGCGGCTCATCCTGGTCGGCCTGGGGGCTCTGGTGAGGGTTCGGTGACCCCTCCTCAAGGGGGGGGTACTGTTGTGAATTCTGTGGCTGAATTCACTCCTGTGGTCACAAGTGGTACTGCAGCTTCTGAGCTTCCTCCCTTAGGTGTTCTGGTGAGCTCGTTAACTGCTTCATTA
The DNA here is from genome assembly GCF_032444005.1 of Ranitomeya imitator. Taxonomy (NCBI): domain Eukaryota; kingdom Metazoa; phylum Chordata; class Amphibia; order Anura; family Dendrobatidae; genus Ranitomeya; species Ranitomeya imitator. The sequence continues at coordinate 230,395,910 of NC_091285.1, read as the reverse complement.
CTTAACTCCGCCTGATGCTGCTATCCTTGCTCCTTGTCAATGTTTCAGTGTTGGATCTGAGCTTCTCCTGATTGTTCCTGTGACCTGCTGCTCTGTATAGCTAAGTGCTTTTTGCTTTTTTGTTGCTTTTTTTCTGTCCAGCTTGTCTTTTGTTTTGCTGGAAGCTCTGAGACGCAAAGGGTGTACCGCCGTGCCGTTAGTTCGGCACGGTGGGTTTTTTTTGCCCCCTTTGCGTGGTTTTGCTTTAGGGTTTTTTGTAGACTGCAAAGTTCGCTTTACTGTCCTCGCTCTGTCCTAGAATATCGGGCCCCACTTTGCTGAATCTATTTCATCCCTACGTTTTGTCTTTTCATCTTACTCACAGTCATTATATGTGGGGGGCTGCCTTTTCCTTTGGGGAATTTCTCTGGGGCAAGTCAGGCCTATTTTTCTATCTTCAGGCTAGCTAGTTTCTTAGGCTGTGCCGAGTTGCCTAGGTAGTTGTTAGGCGCAATCCACAGCCGCTTTTAGTTGTGTTTAGGATAGGATCAGGTGTGCAGTCTACAGAGTTTCCACGTCTCAGAGCTCGTTCTTGTATTTTTGGGTATTTGTCAGATCACTGTGTGCGCTCTGATCGCTAAGCACTCTGTGTTTCTGGATTGCCTTCATAACACCTGTCATTAGCAAACATAACAGGGTGGTAATATGAATGGACCCTTGCCAGCCTGAGAATACCAGCTTCCAGCTATCTGCTCTACCACTCCTGGTTGTCAGAAGGAAGGGGAACCCCATGTTATTTTTTAAGACATTATTGCTAGTAATTAAAAAAAAAAATGTGGTCCCCCGAACCCCCCCCCCCCAGTATTCTTGATAACCAACCTTGCTAATGCAAGGGTTGAAGCCCCCAACTGTCAGTTTTTGTGGCTAGTTATAGAAAAATACAGGGTTACCCGCAACATTTTTTTTTATTATTCATTTATAGCCCAAACGCCGACTGATGTATACTCCCATCAGCCACTCCTGCTTTTGCTGTTATCAGCGGCAGCAGGCGTAGGGTCATGGGAGCTGTAGTCCCATCAGCCAACATCCATGACTGGAGGTAAATGTAATACTTCTGATCACCGCTGCGGGCTCACGTTGTTATTTGGCAGCAGGTCAACTGTGACTGTTTGGCGGTAATGGTGTTACCACCGATCAGAAGCAGCATTTGCCATGTTGTCATGCACAAGACAGCATGGCAAAGACTGGATGTTCAGGCCCCCCATTCAAGTGAATGGGTTCCAGGTACTGTTCTGGTATACGAACCCGAACTTTTTTTAACGGTTTGGCTGAACCCAGGGGTCTGCCCATCTCTCCAAGTTTGTGTGACTGCAGACTTGTGAATCTCCCCAGCGCTCGCACTGTGTGCTGCAGGGATTCCCAGGTTTCTGACCCTGAACTGGTGGATATGTAAGAGTTAGGGTGTGCTCACATCTGCATATGTAAAGTAGCTGAGATTCTCAGCCAGGAAAGTTGGAGAGTGTCTTGCAATTTCTTTTCTCATCTAGCATCCGTATGCCAAGCGTATGCAATCCGTATGGAATGCATTTTTAACATTACGTTTTACATACAGTAATTCTGTCTAGCTAGTTTTCCAACTAATAAAACATCTTATATACATATATGCTAGTGAGATATAATTAGTTCAGTGTGTAGCGTACTGTACATGTATTTAACTAATAAAATAAAAGATAAAAATTACATGGAGTCCCCCTTAATTTTCTTAATCTGCTGAGTGACAGTCGACAGCTGAATGTTGATGTTTGTCTGGTCTGGGAAAGGGGTAATAAACATGGAGCTCATAGCTGTTCAAAAAAAAATGATGCGGCGTGCCTCCTAACTTTTATATCCAGCAAAGGCTAAGCAGACACGTGCATGCTTATTTTAGTAGCATAGGAAGGGGCCTTTAATATTGCCCCCCCAGGCTAATTACAGAAGCCCTCAGCCGCCCCAGAAATGGCTCATCCATTAGGGCTTAAGGTACCTTCATACATAACGATTTCGTTAACGATATCGTTGCTTTTTGTGATGTAGCAATGATACCGTTAATGAAATCGTTATGCGTGACAGCGACCAACGATCAGGCCCCTTCTGGGAGATCGTTGGTCGCTGGGAATGATCAGGACCTTTTTTTTGTCGCTGATCACCCGCTGTCATCGCTGAATCGGCGTGTGTGACGCCGATCCAGCGATGTGTTCACTGGTAACCAGGGTAAATATCCCTGCGCTTAGTAACCCGATATTTACCCTGGTTACCCGGGGACTTCGGCATCGTTGAAGACCGTTTCAACGATGCCAAAGTCTTTCCCCTGATCGTTGGTCGCTGGAGAGAGCTGTCTGTGTGACAGCTCCCCAGCGACCACACAACGACTTACCAACGATCACAGCCAGGTCGTATCGCTGGTCGTGATCGTTGGTAAGTCGTTAAGTGTAACGGTACCTTAAAGGTCACCTGAATTTGGCGAGACCAGTTTTGGGTCATATGGGCGGAGTTTTCTGGTGTTTGATTCACCCTTTCCTTACCCGCTGGCTGCATGCTGGCCAAAATATTGGATTCAAGTTCATTCTATGTCCTCCATAGTACACGCCTGCGCAAGGTAAGATTGCTTTGCGCAGGCGTGTACTACGGAGGACAGAGAATGAACTTCAATCCAATATTGCGGCCAGCATGCAGCCAGCGGGTAAGGAAAGGGTGAATCAAACACCAGAAAACTCCGCCCATATGACCCAAAACTGGTCCCGCCAAATTCAGGTGACAGGTTCCCTTTAAGCCTCACTCTTCTCACTTGCCCTGGGGTGTTTGCAAGTGGGGTAATAGGGTTGGAGTTATTGGCTTTGCATTGCCAGCTGACGTTAATCCCAGGATTTAGTAATTACTAACTCCACAAGTTAAAGTAAAAAAACAAACAGAACAAAACAATCTCTGACCACCTTATACCCACGAATTAAGATCAAAATAAAATTAAAAAAACAAAGTAATTCTCATCTGTCCACAGATAATCCATAATGATGATGTCCCATGATGAACACCTGCTACATCCGGATGGTGTGTTGTGGTGGCACGCCAGCCGGAACATTCTAACTTTATCACTCGCTGCGTGAGAAATTTCTAAACAGCACCCAGCGGTCGGCTTTCCCTCACCTGATTAAGAAAAATAAGAGGGAACCCCGTGCCATTTTTTTCTTTTAATTGTTTAATTATTAGCTAAATAGATGTTCAGTAAGCTATACACTCACTGCACTAATTATAAATTTCAATGGCACCTTTCTATATCTATCATTCCCCTCCTGATGGTTCATGCTGTGAATTTACTGTACATGGCTGATGAAATGTCGAGTTGGGTGCTTAATATTTTTTTCTCAAAATCAATGACTTGTATTAGTGAGCCTCAGCCATTTTATGCAGCCATACGCAGCATGCTGCAAATTTTTCCTCACCCCAATTCCAGATGAGGAAAAACTCGCAGATGTAGAGTGCCTAATTATATAACATTGCGGTGAGTACAATGTGATTTTTTTTCTCACCTTGCACTTGTCGATTTTATTATCAAATGTGAGCAAGCCCTTATACATACTCCCAGCCAGGGCCTGCCTAGTGGCTTGGCCTTCTCCATACACTAGTATTGAGCAAGACCAAGCCCCGTCTTGGGACGCCGAAGTTTAAGGGTATGTGTCCACGTTCAGGATTGCATCAGGATTTTTCATCAGTATTTCTAAGCCAAAACCAGGAGTGGAACAATTAGCGGAAAAGTATAATATAAACATATGCACCACTTCTGTATTTATCATCCACTCCTGGTTTTGGCTTACAAAAACTGATGGAAAATCCTGACCAAATCCTGATGCAATCCTGAACGTGGACACATACCCTAATAGGCATGGCCGACTAGAGGGCGCTGCCTTGCTCCATACAAGTGTATGGAACCGGGCCGCGCCCACTGGCAGGGAGTATGTATAACGCATACATACCCTCTGATCACGGCTCAGAAACCGGTAATCCCTGCAGCACACACAGAGTGACTGCTGACTTATCAATTTGGACCAGACAACCCCTTTAATAGCCGAGTCTGATTCACAAAACAGATGAGAATAAGACATGCTCGGAGTCTCACGGAACAGAGACACAGTTCTGTTTTTAAAAATATAACACTGTGTTTTTGAGTGCATTTTTTAATGTGTATTTATCGCACTTTTTACGCTGCAGTTTGTCTCTCTTTTAATATGTCATGTGTTAAATAAAGCTGCTTTGTTTTTCAATTGGTTTTTAGTTAGTTTCCGCAGCAGAAATGCATGAAAATCATGTTTGGAATTTTCTGCATCTAATGCAACTCTACGAGAAAAATCCTATGGCCGGCGTCACACTGGCGTTTTAAACAGCCGAGTGCAATGCGATAAAAAATCGCATTGCAATCGGACCAATGTTAAGCTATGGGGCAGCTCCCACCAGCCGACTTTTTGACAGCCGTTTTCCTCGGTCCGACACAATCGCAGCATGCTGCGATTGTCTCGGACCGAGGAAAACTCTAGGCTCACTCGCACCCATATAAGCCTATGGGTGCGAGTGAGACAGTGCACACCACTCAGATATCATCCGAATGATGTGCATTATAAGCGGACCCCAGAAATGGAGGAGATGGAGAAATTCATTTCTTCGCCTCCTCCGCACCTGTGCTCTGATCCTCCCTGTGCGAGATAATTGGAGCACAGACGCATGACACTCGGCTCCTGCTCTGCTGCCAGCAGGAGCCGAGGGTCATTAGCATATCACATGCGATTATCTCGCATCGGATACAATACGCCAGTGTGACGCCGGCCTAACAGAAAGCTTGGGTACTTGCAGGAAAAGTTATGTTGCGGGTTTTCAAACACAATCCTCAGGTCAGTTTATGCAGCCTAAAAGAAAAGTACAGTGACCATCAGATTTCTTTAATTTCTATATAGTTTCCTTGAACTAGAAGAAGGTGCTTGTTTTTTCTTCTTTTTTTGCATAGCGAAAATACTCTGCATCAGAAACTCAATAAAAAATCATAATAGGAAATGAATTATTCAATTACTAAACTTATTTTTAAAGGTTTTTTTTTTAACCCCTTAAGCCCCGAGGGTGGTTTGCACGTTAATGACAGGGCCAATTATTACAATTCTGACCACTGTCCCTTTATTAGGTTATAACTCTGGAACGCTTTAACGGATCCCGGTGATTCTGACATTCTTTTCTCGAGACATATTGTACTTCATGATAGTGGTAACATTTCTTTGATATTACCTGCGTTTATTTGTGAAAAAAAACAGAAATTTGGTGAAAATTTTGAAAATCCTCTTTTTCTCAGAAGAGGCAATTTGCATAGAAAATTTTTCGATTTTCCAACTTTGAATTTTTATGCCCTTAAATCACAGAGATATTTCACACAAAATACTTAATAATTGACACAGCCCCCCGAGGAAGCATTTGAATACGCGAAACGCGCGTCGGGGCTTCCAGCAGGACACTTCATTTCTGGGCATCTATACGACATGGGTAAGCACTGGGACGGTTTTCGTTTGGGAACATCAGTGATGTAATTACTTGTTGGATGGCATTAATATGCGTTTTTTACCGTAGAGGCACAGCCCATAGCACCACGTTTGGTCTTCTATTATTTTTATACCTGGTATTTATACTGAGAACGCATATGTTGCTGTTGCACTCCGCTCCTTTATGAATAGGTACTGTTCCTCTGTTATATTTAGGGCTGCGGTGGTGTAGCCACGCTTTCCTGTTCATTATAAGTCCCGGTGTATGCACACAGGTGCGGGCTATTTACCCTGTGCACGTTGCACTTGTCACTTTATATGGCACTGTTTTTGTGCCTATGTGTTTGTATATATGCCCATTGGAATGTTCTGCTTGTCTATCATCACCATACTCTCATATTTATATGTTTTGTCCTATATTTTGTCTATTAATAAAGTTTATATATCTTTTATGATTATTTTGTGTATTACATTTATTTTTGGGGGGCATTTTCGCTCCCTGGTCTTTGTAGGTTTACATTATTGTTAGGGAGTTTTGTCCCGCTCTATTCCCGGTGGTATGCCATGGGCATGCTGTATAGGAGGGATATTTTTACCTCTAGTCACGTCCGCAGTGTCAGTTTTTGTTTGTAAAATACTTAATAAGTAACATTTCCCACAAGTGTACTTTACATCAGCACAATTTTGGAAACAAATTTTTTTTGTTAGGGAGTTATAAGGGTTAAAAGTTGACCAGCAATTTCTCATTTTTACAACACATTTGAAGTCATGTTGATGGGTCTATGTGATAGAAAATAGCCAAGTGTGACACCATTCTAAAAACTGCACCCCTCAAGGTGCTCAAAACCACATTCAAGAACTTTATTAACCCTTCAGGTGTTTCACAGGATTTTTTGGAATGTTTTTTTTTTTTTTAAATGAACATTTAATTTTTTTTCACAAAAAATTTATTTCAGCTCCAATTTGTTTTATTTTACCAAGGTTAACAGGACAAAATGGACCCCAAAACTTGTTGTCCAATTTGTCGTGAGTACGTTGATACCCCATATGTGGGGGTAAACCACTGTTTGGGCGCATAGCAGAGCTCGGAAGGGAAGGAGCGTAGTTTGGAATGCAGACTTAGATGGATTGTTCTGCAGCCCCTGATACACCTAAACAGTAGAAACCCCCCTCAAGTGACCCCATATTGGAAACTAGACCCCCCAAGGAACTTATCTAGATGTGTTGTGAGAACTTTGAACACCCAAGTATTTCACTACAGTTTATAACACAGAGCCGTGAAAATAAAAAAATCATTTTTTCCCCCAAAAATGTTTTTTTAGCCCCCCAAATTTTTCTTTTCCCAAGGGTAACAAGAGAAATTGGACACCAGAAGTTGTTGTCCAATTTGTCCTGAGCATGCTGATACCCCATATGTTGGGGTAAACCCCTGTTTGGGTGCACGGGAGAGCTCGTAAGGGAAGGAGCACTGTTTTACTTTTTTAACACAGAATTGGCTGGAATTGAGATCGGACGCCATGTCGCGTTTGGAGAGCCCTGATGTGCCTAAATAGTGGAAACCCCCCAATTCTAACTGAAACCCTAACCGAAACATACCCCTAATCCCAACCACACCCCTAACCCTAACCACACCCCTAACTCCAACACACTCCTAACCATAATCCCAACAGTAAATGTAATCCAAACCCTATCCCCAACCCAAACCCCAACCCTAACCATAAACCTTGCCCTAGCCCTAACCGTAATGGGAAAAAGTAAATACTTTTTTTATTTTTTTATTTTTCCCTAACTAAGGGGGTGATGAAAGGGGGTTGATTTTCTTTTATAGCGGGTTTTTAGCGGATTTTTATGATTTGCAGCTGTCACACACTAAAAGACGCTTTTTATAGCAAAAAATATTTTTTTTGCTTTACCACATTTTGAGAGCTATAATTCTTGCATATTTTGGTCCACAGAGTCATGTGAGGTCTTGTTTTTTGCAGGACAAGTTGACATTTTTATTGGTAACATTTTCGGGCACATGACATTTTTTGATCACTTTTTTTTCCGATTTTTGTGAGGCAGTATGACCAAAAAACAGCTATTCGTGAATTTCTTTTGGGTGGGGGAGGGGGGGGGTGCATTTATACCGTTCCGCGTTTGGTAAAATGGATAAAGCAGTTTTATTCTTCGGGTCAGTACGAGTACAGAAATACCTCATTTATATCTTTTTTTTATGTTGTGGCGCTTTTATACGATAAAAACTATTTTATAGAAAAAAGAATTATTTTTGCATTGCTTTATTCTGAGGTCTATAAACTTTTAATTTTTTCGCTGATGATGCTGTATTGCAGCTCGTTTTTTGCGGGACAAGATGACTTTTTCAGCGGTACCATGGTTATTTATGTCTGTGTTTTTGATCGGGTACTATTCCACTTTTTGTTCGGCGGTATGATAATAAAGCGTTGTTTTTTGCCTCGTTTTTTTTTTTTATGGTGTTCACTGAAAGGGTTAACTAGTGGGACAGTTTTATAGGTCGGGTTGTTACGGATGCGTCGATACTAAATGTACTTTTATTTTTTTTTTATTTAGATAAAGGAATGTATTCATGGGAGCAATGTTTTTTTCCTTTTATTTAGGAATTTTTTTTTTTTTTTAACACATCAAAATATTTTTTTTTTTACTCTATAAGGCTGGTTTCACATTTGCGTTTTATTCCCACTGCGATTTAATGCAAAAAAAGCATGCATTTTTTTCCCTATATTTAACATTAAAAACACATGCGTTTTTTTTGTATGCGTTTTGCCGCGTTTGACGACGCAGGCGTCGTTTCTATGCTTGCGTTTTGTTGCGGAAATGCAACATGTAGTAATTTCTAGAGGGGTTTTTTTGCCGCAAAAGAACGTATTGCTGTCTATGTAAATGCATTCGTTTTTAAGCACATGCGTTTGATTGCGTTTTTTAACGCATGCGTTTCCATAGAGAAAAACAAGTCTACACACTGATAAACCACCCCCCACCATCAAGGTGATAAAGGGATCCAAATCCCTAGCCCTAAGCCATCAAGGTGATAAAGGGATCCAAACCCTAACCCATCAAGGTGATAAAGGGATCCAAACCCTAACCCTAACCCATCAAGGTGATAATGGGATCCAAACCCTAACCCTAGTGATCCAAACCCTAACCCTAACCCATCAAGGTGATAAAGGGATCCAAGCCCTAACCCTAACTCATCAAGGTGATAAAGGGATCCAAACCCTAACCCTAAACCTAGGGATCCAAACCCTAACCCTAACCCATCAAGGTGATAAAGGGATCCAAACCCTAACCCTATGGATGCAAACCCTAACCCTAGGGATCCAATCCCTAACCGTAGGGATCCAAACCCTAACCCTAACCCTAACCCTAGGGATCCAAACCCTAACCCTAACCCTAGCAATTTCTATTTATAGTGGGTTTTCTAGTTGATTTTTATGATTGGCAGCTGTCACACACTAAAGACGCTTTTTATTAAAAAAAATATTTTTTGCGTTACCACATTTTGAGAGCTACAATTTTTCCATATTTTGGTCCACAGAGTCATGTCACACGCCCTCTGTAGTCCCATTGGCGGTGTCTGGATCTTGATTTTTCTCTTGTGAAATTTCTCATCATGCTTTTAAAAAATGCAAACGCGGTACAAAACGCATGTAAATGTGTAAAAACGCTGCGTTTTTTACTGCATGTGAACACAGCGTTTGAACGCGTTTACATGCGTTTTTTTCACCACCTGCGGATGCGTTTTTAACGCTGCATTTTTTAACGCAAATGTGATACTAGCCTAACATTGCCCTGGGGTGGGCATCATGTTATAAGGTCAGATCGCTGATCTGACACTTTGCAATGCACTATGTCAGATCAGCGATCTGACGTGAACTGCTCCTGGCTTACCAGCTTGGTAAGCCACCTCCCTGCAGGACCCGGATACAGCCCTGCGGCCATTTTGGATCCGGGGCATGCGGGGAGGAGGTAGGAGACCTTTGGAGCAATGCGATCACATCACGTTGCTCCGAGGGTCTCAGGGAAGCATGCAGGGAGCCCCCTTCCCTGTGCGATGCTTCACTATGCCCCCGGAACATGATCGCAGCGTTCCGGGGGTTAAAGTGCCTGGAGCGGTCCGTTACATTCCTGGCACTTAATGCCGGATGTCAGCTGCGATAGTCAGCTGACATCCGGCTGTGATCGGCCGCGCTCCCCCCGTGAGCGCGGCTGATCGCGCTGGACGTACTATCCCGTCCCTGGGAATTACAGTTACATAGTTACATAGTTATTAAGGTTGAAGGAAGACTATATGTCCATCTAGTTCAACCCATAGCCTAACCTAACATGCCCTAACATGTTGATCCAGAGGAAGGCAAAAAAACCCCATGTGCAAAGAGTAAGCTCCACATTGGGGAAAAAAATTCCTTCCCGACTCCACATACGGCAATCAGACTAGTTCCCTGGATCAACGCCCTATCAAGGAATCTAGTGTATATACCCTGTAACATTATACTTTTCCAGAAAGGTATCCAGTCCCCTCTTAAATTTAAGTAACGAATCACTCATTACAACATCACATGGCAGAGAGTTCCATAGTCTCACTGCTCTTACAGTAAAGAATCCATGTCTGTTATTATGCTTAAACCTTTTTTCCTCCAACCGCAGAGGATGCCCCCTTGTCCCTGTTTCAGGTCTATGATTAAAAAGATCATCAGAAAGGTCTTTGTACTGTCCCCTCATATATTTATACATTAAAATAAGATCACCCCTTAGTCTTCGTTTTTCCAAACTAAATAGCCCCAAGTGTAATAACCTATCTTGGTATTGCAGACCCCCCAGTCCTCTAATAACCTTGGTCGCTCTTCTCTGCACCCGCTCCAGTTCAGCTATGTCTTTCTTATACACCGGAGACCAGAACTGTGCACAGTATTCTAAGTGTGGTCGAACTAGTGACTTGTATAGAGGTAAAATTATATTCTCCTCATGAGCATCTATGCCTCTTTTAATGCATCCCATTATTTTATTTGCCTTTGTAGCAGCTGCCTGACACTGGCCACTGAATTTAAGTTTGTCATCCACCCATACACCCAGGTCTTTTTCATTGACGGTTTTGCCCAGAGTTTTAGAATTAAGCACATAATTATACATCTTATTACTTCTACCCAAGTGCATGACCTTACATTTATCCCCATTAAAGCTCATTTGCCATTTATCAGCCCAAGCTTCTAGTTTACATAAATCATCCTGTAGTATAAAATTGTCCTCCTCTGTATTGATTACCCTGCAGAGTTTAGTGTCATCTGCAAATATTGAAATTCTACTCTGAATGCCCCCTACAAGGTCATTAATAAATATGTTAAAAAGAAGAGGGCCCAATACTGACCCCTGTGGTACCCCACTGCTAACCGCTACCCAGTCCGAGTGTGCTCCATTAATAACCACCCTTTGTTTCCTATCCCTGAGCCAGCTCTCAACCCACTTGCACATATTTTCCCCTATCCCCATTATTCTCATTTTATGTATCAACCTTTTGTGTGGCACCGTATCAAAAGCTTTTGAAAAGTCCATATACACTACATCCACTGGGTTCCCTTGGTCCAATCCGGAACTTACCTCTTCATAGAAACTGATCAAATTAGTCTGACATGAACGGTCCCTAGTAAACCCGTGCTGATACTGGGTCATGAGGTTATTCCTCTTCAGATACTCCAGTATAGCGTCCCTTAGAATGCCCTCCAGGATTTTACCCACAGTAGAGGTTAAGCTTACTGGCCTATAGTTTCCGAGTTCAGTTTTTGTTCCCTTTTTGAATATTGGCACCACATTTGCTATACGCCAGTCCTGTGGCACAAACCCTGTTATTATGGAGTCTTTAAAGATTAAAAATAATGGTCTATCAATGACTGTACTTAATTCCTGCAGTACTCGAGGGTGTATCCCATCCGGGCCCGGAGATTTGTCAATTTTAGTGATTTTTAGACGCCGCCGCACTTCCTGCTGGGTTAAGCAGGTGACATTTAATTGGGAATTTTTATCACTAGACATTTTGTCTGCCATGGGATTTTCTTGTGTAAATACTGATGAAAAAAAGTCATTTAGCATATTGGCTTTTTCCTCATCCTCATCCACCATCTCACCCAGACTATTTTTAAGGGGGCCAACACTATCATTTTTCAGTGGGGCAAAAAAGTATTTAGTCAGTCAGCAATAGTGCAAGTTCCATCACTTAAAAAGATGAGAGGCGTCTGTAATTTACATCATAGGTAGACCTCAACTATGGGAGACAAACTGAGAAAAAAAAATCCAGAAAATCACATTGTCTGTTTTTTTTAACATTTTATTTGCATATTATGGTGGAAAAGAAGTATTTGGTCAGAAACAAACAATCAAGATTTCTGGCTCTCACAGACCTGTAACTTCTTCTTTAAGAGTCTCCTCTTACCTCCACTCATTACCTGTAGTAATGGCACCTGTTTAAACTTGTTATCAGTATAAAAAGACACCTGTGCACACCCTCAAACAGTCTGACTCGAAACTCCACTATGGTGAAGATCAAAGAGCTGTCAAAGGACACCAGAAACAAAATTGTAGCCCAGCACCAGGCTGGGAAGACTGAATCTGCAATAGCCAACCAGCTTGGAGTGAAGAAATCAACAGTGGGAGCAATAATTAGAAAATGGAAGACATACAAGACCACTGATAATCTCCCTCGATCTGGGGCTCCACGCAAAATCCCACCCCGTGGGGTCAGAATGATCACAAGAACGGTGAGCAAAAATCCCAGAACCACGCGGGGGGACATAGTGAATGAACTGCAGAGAGCTGGGACCAATGTAACAAGGCCTACCATAAGTAACACACTACGCCACCATGGACTCAGATCCTGCAGTGCCAGACGTGTCCCACTGCTTAAGCCAGTACATGTCTGGGCCCGTCTGAAGTTTGCTAGAGAGCATTTGGATGATCCAGAGGAGTTTTGGGAGAATGTCCTATGGTCTGATGAAACCAAACTGGAACTGTTTGGTAGAAACACAACTTGTCATGTTTGGAGGAAAAAGAATACTGAGTTGCATCCATCAAACACCATACCTACTGTAAAACATGGTGGTGGAAACATCATGCTTTGGGGCTGTTTTTCTGCAAAGGGGCCAGGACGACTGATCCGGGTACATGAAAGAATGAATGGGGCCATGTATCGTGAGATTTTGAGTGCAAACCTCCTTCCATCAGCAAGGGCATTGAAGATGAAACGTGGCTGGGTCTTTCAACATGACAATGATCCAAAGCACACCGCCAGGGCAACGTAAGAAGCATTTCAAGGTCCTGGAATGGCCTAGCCAGTCTCCAGATCTCAACCCTATATAAAACCTTTGGAGGGAGTTGAAAGTCCGTGTTGCCAAGCGAAAAGCCAAAAACATCACTGCTCTAGAGGAGATCTGCATGGAGGAATGGGCCAACATACCAACAACAGTGTGTGGCAACCTTGTGAAGACTTACAGAAAACGTTTGACCTCTGTCATTGCCAACAAAGGATATATTACAAAGTATTGAGATGAAATTTTGTTTCTGACCAAATACTTATTTTCCACCATAATATGCAAATAAAATGTTAAAAAAACAGACAATGTGATTTTCTGGATTTTTTTTCCTCAGTTTGTCTCCCATAGTTGAGGTCTACCTATGATGTAAATTACAGACACCTCTCATCTTTTTAAGTGGTGGAACTTGCACTATTGCTGACTGACTAAATACTTTTTTGCCCCACTGTAAGTCTCAGGTCATCTTGACGGGATAGTATGTCATGTGGGATTAAGGGGTTAAATGCAATAAAATATTACATCATAAAAGGACCCTATTCATTAAGACTAGCTTTCTACAAGACATTACTAATGAACCAGATGGGTGAAGATGATGCATTTAATTCATTAGTAGGTTCTCACCATTTAATGAATTAAGGACATCTTCCATCTTCCTAGCATCTCTGCCAGAAAAGTTACTGAAGTCATGGACTGGAGTATATTTGTGACTTTGTCAGGCTTCACCACTCCCTGTCCACCCCTGCTCCTCTTGCTTTGGCAAAGCTGACCAAGACTGAAGTAAAGATTCCAAGTGCTGAGAAAAATGTGTTTGTTCTTTTAAGGTGATGCATTCAGGTGACCCTATTTTTAGTGCTCACCGTTTGTTTGGACAATCATTTTCCTGGATGTCCCAAACCCTCTGAAGGAGGCTTCATCAGAAAAAAATAACTTTGCAGCAAGTACATGGATTGGACTGCAGAGGAATGGAGTAATGTTATTTTCTTTGTTGAAAGCACCCTTATGACTGTTTGGGAAATCTGGTAAAATGATTGTTCAGGGAAGAAAAGATGATATCTACCATGAGTCCTGCATTAAAAAAGCAACTTTTCCCATCAATCCATAGGCAACTGGTGATGAGCAATACTTTTTCTAATATGATTGAGTGCACCATGGCACAACTAAGTGGCTCATTGAGCAAAACATTGAAATTTTGGGTCCATGACCAAGAAACAGTACAAATCTCAATCCAATTAAAAATATGTGGTCGCTCCTCTTGGCGTTGATGGACAAACAAGAACAATAAACTTTGCACTATAGGTTAACACCTTGTTTTTGGAAATATGACTGTCTTTTTTTAATATTTGTTGCTCCTAATGATGGGTTAGGTCTTATTTTCAGGGTTTATTTTCTGGGAAACATGGTAGATACATCTGATTCTTTCTCCTCTTGGATTGATAATTCATTCTCAAGAGTCTCAATTCAAAAATAAAATCTTCCCTCAGTGAATGCAGACTTTGCCATAGAGTTCTATGCAGAGCTGTATTTGTCATTTCAGCAGAATCTCTGTGTTTGCATCTAGTTCCTCTTTCACGTTGCCTATCCATTGCATTTTAAAAGCACCAACTCTTATTTGCTATCTCAGTAGTTTGAACATCTAACTTCTATGAATACGTATTTGACCTATGAATTATGAGACAAAGATCAGTCCTGGAGGAGCAAGAAGAAAATTTCCATGAAATATATTTTACAAAGTTGATTATTTTCACGAGTACTATCGATTTATGGATTCAAAATGAAAACCCTTTCTTGATCTAAATGTTTGGCCCCGATAAAGTAAAGGAAGCTTACCCTTACCTCCCGTGCGGGCGCCGTTCCTGCGGTGTCGGCACTTGCGGCCCCAGGGCTCTTGTGCAGTTGTTATGACACATGAGCCTGATGCCCAATCAGCCCTGGCGATACGGTCCCCACCTTCTTAGAAATTGAACATGAAGAGGAAATTCGGGCCGCAGTTGTTCATGTTCAATTCGTAAGAAGGACAGCCAAACATTTAGATTAAGAAGGGGTTGTCCCTAGTAGTAAACAACCCCTTTAAGCAGCAAACTTTGTGAAAACTGAAGTTTGTATCAATTTAAAAACATTTGGCACAACTGTAGTTATGGATCAAAATCATCCATACAAGTTTGTGGGTCTGTGAAAAATCAATGATGGGACTCAATGCCATTAGAGTTCTGTCCATGATTAACACTGCAAAGGACAGAAGTTTTGCAAGTCACTGAAAAAAAACACTGATGTTCAATTCTGACGCACTGACCAAATACTGATGAAAATCGGAAATATGAAAAAATCACCGACTTCTGAATTGGGCCTTAGGCCTTGTTCACATGTTCAATGGATTTCATGTGTCAATCATGCCACAAATTGCATATATGACTAGATCCATTTATGTATGTTCTTATGTATTAAAAGTAGAGCCACAATGTAGTCTAGGAATCTGGAGATTTGCTTGCCAGTGGTCTGTATAGAAAACTCCTCTTGTGCAGTTGACTTTTTGTAAAAAAAAAGTACCGTAAATGGAGTTTTCCTTTAGGGTATGTGCATACGTAGAAAAAGAGGTGCAGAATTTTCTGCACAAAATCCACATCTCCTGGCAGAATCCGCAGCCGTGGATTTGCCGTGGTTTTTATGCGGATTTTGTGCAGTTTTTATGCGGAATTGATGCAGATTTTATGCGGATTTTCAGCGGTTTTTGGCCACTGCGGAATTTTAACATGGAGGGGTGCAGAAACGCTGCAGATCCGCACAAAAGTAGTGACATGCACATTTTTCCGCACCATCTGCACAGCTTTTTTTTTTTTGCCATAGAATAACATTATACTGTACATCACAATGCGGATCTGCAGCTTTTCTGCGCGGTAAAATCCGCTGTAGATCCGCAGCAAATCCGCATCGTGTGCACATAGCCTTATACTTTTCCCTAACCCCTTCTTGACATGCTGCGAAATACTGCGCTGCATTCCCACAATCCGCCTTACATAGACTTTGTGATGATCACACGGCCTCACGCTGCCATGATCAAATGCTGTTGTCTGCTTTACATGAAAACGAACACCCTTTAGCTACGCTCACGATCAGTGCTAGATCTGGTGCCCTTGTCAATTGTGACCGCAACATCATGGGGCATCGCAGAGCTCCCTCTCTGCTCCCCGCGGCATAACATGATTGTGATTGCATTGTGCCAATGGTCTCCATGGTGACCCCGGCAGAAAGATAGCCACAGGGTCACGAAGGGCAGGAGCTGACAGCCTCCTCCCTGTGAAAGAGTCACCGATCTAATGCCCTGCAGTGCAAAGCATTGCAGAGTTTTAGATCAGGGCAGGAAAAGTTGATGTCCCGTCCCGGGACAAAGTAAAAATGCCGGTTAAAAAAAAAAAAAAGAAAGCTTTAAGAAATTGTAAAAATGTAAGAAAAAAATCACAAAATAAACCGAAAAAGTAAAAAAAAATATGAATCCAATAATTACATTTATTTCTGGAAATAAAGTACACATATTTTGTATTGCCGTGTCCAAAACGACCTCATATAAAACTGTTCCACTAGCTAAGTTTATGTGAACACCGTAAAAAAACAAAACAAACGTGGCAAAAAACTATGGTTTTCATCATACAGCTGAAAAAAGTGGAATAAAACGCGATTATAAAGTTGAATGTAAATAAAAATGCTATAGCTGAAAACATCATCTTGTCCCACAATAATAAACTCCTCCTGCCCCCTGGACCTCTGGCATTAGGTGGTTATGGTTATGGTCTCACAGCATGATTATATATTTCTCACTTGACGCAGCTCTTTGATCTCTGGGTGCATGTATTCAGGCTATAGACCTAGCAGTATTTGGTAAATATGCCGGGGGGGTTCTTTTGGTATTTTGTTACTTGGTTTATTTTTTGATTTATCTATTAAGCTTCAATCTACCTACTATGCGCTTATGGTTAGGATATATGCCAAAGACTTCCCTAGCACTAGTTCCAGCATATATGTGATACTATTTTGTCTGTAACATATTATATTCTGTACTTATAGATCTGCATCTTCCTTATATGTACATCTTTGTTATAAGCGAGCTGTGCCATGCCTTTTAGAAATGTTTGAGATTTACATTTCTGTACACTAGCTGTATCCATTACCACATATGCTATTTGATTGCATTTTTGTATAGTGGATTCTTTATTTGTATAAGTTACTCTATTTACCATGTCCAGGGGTAGTGGTTCCTTTGTTGGTACCATGGACTCATTCGAGTTGAGGTTTTAAATGTTTTTATTGTTAGTTTTTGTGTGTCTTTTTGGTTGACAAATAAAATTATATACCTTTATTATATTAGTGGTGGTTCCCATTACATAGCTTGACGCTGTTTCTCCTTTCTTGTTTATTGCACTTTTTTGTCAAGTTTGGGTTGAACCCCTCCCCCCCTTATCTTCTATATGATTCTTATATGGATGGTGCCCTCCACCCTGTCTGTATATAGAATAATAAACTGCCATACAGCTCCATCAACGCAAAAAAAAAAAAAAAGAGTTTTCCGAATATAGTGATTCAAAAGCAATTTTTTTTTTCTATGAATTCGTTTTCATTGTGTAACAGCACCAAAACATTAAAAAAAGATACAAATGTGGTATTGAATCGTACTGACCCAAAGAATAAACCAACCTTATCACTTTTAAGACATGGCGAATGGCAAAAAAACAAAACAAAAATCAATTCCAGAATTCATGGATTTTGTGCATTCTGCCTCCCAAAAATCGGAATAGAAAGCGTCCAAAAAACGCTTTGACCAAAAATGGTACCAATAAAAACGTCAACTCATCCCGCAAAAAACAACCCCTCACATGACTGTCAGCAGAAATCTAGAAAAGTTACAGCTCTCAAAATATGGCTCTGCAAACATTTTGTTTTGCAAGAAAGTGTCTTTTAGTGTGTGATAGCAGCCAAAAAAAGATATAAATCTGGTATTGCTGTAATCGCACTGACCAGAAGAATCACTTTTATATCGCACAAGGAGCAGCGTAAAAAATAAATAAAACCAATTCTTCACCTGCTGTTGATTTGTTCATTTTGTCTCCCAGAGATTGCAATAAAGCTATGCGCACATTATCCTGCTTTCTACGCTGAGCCACTTACATCCTGTCAGGAAGGTGAAAATGGGCTTCGGGGTGAAGGGATCAAAGCTTAAAATAAGTACTACACAATTATGAATGATTTAAACAAGCTGCATTGGCTTTAAAGATGCACTCCAATTTTTATCCTCTTAAGATATTGCAATCATCATATATGGCACTGTGTACTTGCAATTGCTACTTTTGCCTTTCTACTCAGATAATTTTTCTCTTTTTCCAATAGGTCTATGACATCATGTTATTAAAAATAGGCTAGGTGAATCTTTCTAAACCCTATGTAGAAAAAGGAGATCTATTTTCCCTGCAACAATTACTGCCAAAGTCCCTGGCAGGGAGGAGGAGGGAACAGCTGGGTCTGGAGTTGAAGCGGGGAATGACTCAGGCAGATAAATAAAGACTTCCTGTTTCTACATAGAGCAAAGAAAAGAGAATAATTAACTGGGTAGAAAGGCAAAATGAGCAGTTGTAAGTTAACAGTGCCATATAATATGATGATTGCAATATTTTAATAGTATAAGAACTTTGATGGGGAGTGCTTCTCTAATGATCTAGAATGCATTTCCCTCTAGAGAGAGCTATAACTGTAGACTTAGCTGTCCTACATACTTCTTTTCAGCTATGACTAATTGAATAACTTGATCAATAACATGTTGCAGATTTAGGTTCATCAGTATAAAAAGCTACACGCCATCCAAACATCCATATTTATACATGACCCCTACTGCTTTATGGCAAACAGAGACCTTAGAATAACCCAGCAATCCTAATTTGGAAATCTGTTTTGTTATATGCAAAGCTGGAAAATCAATCAGTGAAAATTTGCGTTCTATTGTTTTTACTGGCAACAATTTAAGATCTGGATAAAAATAAGGCATTTAGTCATATAACGATTTAAAGTGATATACCAGGATAATACACGTTCTTTCTAAATCTTCCTGGAAAATAAAAAAGCTTTTATGTACATAATTGCCAGTAGTTCCTAGAACACGCCATCTAAGCACGCCTGTACTCGGGTGTGTTATCAAGCTCTGTTATGTGACACCCATGTAAATCTAGGAGTCTTTACTAATCCTTTTTTATTATTATACGTTCATGGGTAATCTGAGAAAGAAAAGAATGTCATGTTATAGCACACGATGTGTTCTGGCAATTCCAATCTACATTACTTGTACCAAACTGACAGATCTTTATGCTTCTTTTTGTATTGGAGGGGTTGTCCAGTACTCAAAAATGGAGAAGGGAGCTACAGAGCATAACCACAGCTCCATTCATTACCTGTGGGTCTGCTAAGTGTTGCACTCCTCTTTTTTCGACAGTCCCATGGAGAATGATTGGAGCAGTGACTGTCCATTCGACCTGCTGCTCCACTTTGTATTGGGGGAAAAAATCCCCGTTCTGCTGATCAGTGCAGCGGACAGAGCCCTACTGATGAAAACATTACTTAGGTCAGAGTGCTTTTTATCTCTGGTGCTATAATAATAATCTTTATTTTTATATAGCGCTAACATATTCCGCAGCGCTTTACAGGTTGCACACATTATCATCACTGTCCCCGTTGGGGCTCACAATCTAAATTCCCTATCATTATGTCTTTGGATGTACAGTCTTAATAAATCTCCCTCAATGTCCCAGTAGAATATTTCTGTACATTCAGTAAAAATCGATTCAGTATTACATTTGTGGTTATTTCTTTGAGTTTTTAGTATTTTGCACCTTATTTTTTGTTTTGTGCCATATTAATCTTTCAATTTGTGCCCATTTTAAACTCACATCTTTGTGTTTCTTTGCTTCTTTTTTTAGTTCTCCAATGTGAGCAGAGTTTGGAGTTTTGCTTTGATTTAATCAATTGTAATTTTTCAAAACATTGCAGAATTTGGCTTAAATGTACCCCAGTTTCCTCCTGGAGTGATTTTATGGACTCCTGAAGCTTTTTTTTGACACTTTCTAAATTAAAAAGTTGCAAAACAGGTTAAGGCTATGTGCAAAAGTTGCAGATTTAGATGCAGATCCGCAGTGTTTTTGGCCACACGGATTTGCATCATATCCGCAGTGTCGTGCCCAGCCAATGTTAATCTATGGGAAATGGAGATTTTTTGTGTGTACATGCTGTGGAGAAGTGCAGCGTTTTTTTTCCGCAGCATGTCAATTCTTTTTGCGGATCTGCATCGATCATCTGCAAATAAAGTAAAAAAACAAACAACCATTATACTCTGTGTCCGATGTAATCCAATTAATAACGATAGTCCCACAACAATCTCCCGTGGAGAGTTGTCACATCAGCAGATGCGATCGCTCTCCAGGGGCACCGGTGATACAATGACAGAGATACTCCTCTGCACTGTATCACTCTGCCGCCGACAGGTCACCTGAGTTCGCCTGTCACTTGTGGCACTACATAGTGAGAATTTTCTCACGGTTGTAGTGGATAGGGGTCTTATTGACACCTCTTCATTATTAACCAGGCTTAATGTCTCCTGACAATCAACGGTGACATTAACCCCTTATTACCCCATTTGCCACCACTATAGGGCAGTTGTTAGAGAGAGGCTAAGTGCTAGAATTGGGGGGGGGGGTAATAGCCATGAAACATTTCTAGGCTATGAATATCAGCCCGCCTTTTTGGCTATAAATTATAGCTGGACCCCACGTCACATTTTCCATGTGTATTAACCCCTTCCCAGGCTAGAAACATTGGCCCCGGCCGTCGGCTTTCCCTCTCTGGCGCTGATAATTGCGCGGGAGCCCCTGCCATTTTTTTTTTTTTTTAAATTAAAGATATTGCGTGCAGATTTTGTGTGTGTGTCTCTTTAGCTATTTATATACCATTTTTTCTGTCTATTATCTATCTTTCTGTGTGTAAACACTATTCTTCCATGGATTATGTAAAATAAGAGGTTGGACAAAGAAATGACATCACAATTCTTTTTTTTTTATATAGATCTTTATTTAGGTTACAAAAACGCATACAAATCCGCATGAAAAACGTGTGGATTTTTACCTGCGTTATCTGCCAAGAGGTGCAGATTCTGTGCAGAATATTCTGCAGGCAAATCTGCATCGTGTGCATATACCATAAAGACGTACCTTTTTTAAAGAAAAAAAGAAAAACTTTTTCCAAAATTCATGCAGAATGTTTCATTTTGATGCGTCTGGCACAAAATTTGTTAGCAAATTCCACAAGACAAAAAGAAAATTATTTAAAATATTTTTTTGATGAAGTGATGAATTTCAGCCTGTACATCTACACTGCCAGACGGATGTCAATTCTTTTGCTTTTTTTTGCAGAGTTTTTCACCAATTCAAATGAATGGAGCGAAAAAAAAGTAAAAACGCACCTAAAAAATATAAAAATGCACGTTTTTTCTTTCCAACACTCTTGATTTTTGCAGCAGAAAAATCTGCTTTAATATATTAATGTGCACATTCCCTGTTGTTGCAATGTTTTCCTGTGTCCTTGGCAGGACATTCGATACATGTTGCAATATTTGTCACTCAGCCAGAGTTTTTTGAGACATTCAGATCTGTGGATATGGCATTATGTGCCTTACCGCCTATTTTTTATCATGTCAAGTGTTTTTTAATGTGTGACTATAGTATTTACAAGAGTTTCTTCAAGATGTTACGTTGCACAAAGAACGCTCTATTGAACCTAATGGTGACTTCCCCTTCCGTCTCAATGCTGTGTGACCACCTGTATGTCTGAGGCGAGCGCTAATCACTTATGACTATGTTGGACAGGATTTTTGTTGCACTTACAATAAAATAAATTGCCTCCAATTGCTTAATACTGTTCAGCTGTACCCGGAATGGGAAGATTAATACGAGCCTTCTAAAATAGGAACCAGAGCGCATTAATTAAACAGTTAAACAAACCCTGTTTAATCAGCTGTAAAAATGATCATGAATAATGGCCGAGCGGGTGGAAGGCAACATTGTACAGGGAAAATAAAGATTGTGCCTATGTATACATTCACAGTACTGTACATACATACACATAGATATATAGAGTGTAGCCGTATACACACACTGTGCAGCCAGACACCGCATCTGTAAGTGCTCGCGGAACGTCATCCTTCATCCGACCTGCAGAAGGCATTACTTATTCATCCTAAGTGTTTTCTGGGGGAGAAATCCGATTTCTAAGACCCAACCCAAACATTATAGTGTATGTCCAACGGTATTATACTTAACACCTTATGGTCTATGGTGTTTATCAAGGCTGTTGTGTGGCTGCTTCGTTTTTGAAGCTTCCAAAGGACAGTTCTTTTGCTTCTTTCGCTTCCATAAGCAGTTTGGATATTCGCGAGTATCGTAATCTAGGACAGTTAATATCCATGTAATAAGTATGACACTTTTGTCTAAAGAGGATCTGCCACCAGATTTGGGATGTCCTATCTGATAGCCAGCATACAGTTGTGACAAACCCTAAGGGTGTGTTTCCACGGTCAGGAAACGCTGCGTGTTTGACGCTGCGTAGAGCCACAGCATCAAACACGCAGCGTCCAGATGTTACAGCATAGTGAAGGGGATTTCCTGAAATCCCATCTCCACTATACGTTAAAACACGCAGGCGGCAGACCCATGTAAACGGACATGTGGCGCGTCTTTTTAGAACACAGCATGTCTCCTCCATCGCCGCACCGTAAATTGCCCATAGGGTATGTTTCCACGGTCAGGATTGCATCAGGATTTGCTCAGGATTTGACGCAGGTAAAATCTGCACCAAATCTCTATAGATTTAGATCCGCATCTAATGATTAGTCACATGCGTAGTAAGTGCGTAAGCGCAGCTTACTATCCGTGTCTCCTAATTTACATGCAGGCTTACCTGTCCCACTGCTGGAAGTTCGCGTCCACTGCAGTTCTCACGATAACTTATCTTACCGCGGGAACTGCCGTGCACGTGACCGGGGGTTATCTTCGGTCACTAGTCTGGTTCTCACGGTCAGCTGATTGTGAGAACACTGCAGTGTAGGTGATCGCTCGAGAGTTATCTCCAGAGATCATCTACAAGCTCTGCTATGTCTGGATGTCAGGCATCCAGATGCAGCAGAGCTGGGCTCGTCATGGGACACTCGTTATTAAGGACTACGTTGGAGTTTAATGGAGACGAGGGCTTCGCTTGTATTACCAGTTCAATAAAAATATTGTCAAAACTATATGGTGTTTTATTTCATTAAAATACTTTATTCTGCATGTGTGTGTGTTTTATTAACCCTTTAACATCTATAGGATTAGTAATGTAGATATCTTATTGACGCCTCTCCATAACTAAGCCGGCTTAATGTCACCTTACAAAGGTGATATTAACCCCTTATTACACCATATCCCACTGCTACAGGGGAGTGGGAAGAGAGAGGCTAAGTGCCGGAATTGGTGCATCTTACAGATGTGCCATTTTTGGGGCAGCTGCGGACTGGTATTTGTAGCCGGGGGGAGCAATATCCATGGTTCCTTCCTAGGCTATGAATATCAGCCCGCAGCTGTCTGCGTAGCCTTTCTGGCTTTAAATTATAGGGGGACCCCACGTCATTTTTTTTGGGGGGGTTCCTCTATTTTAATAGCCAGTAAAGGCTAAATATACAGCTGCGGACTGATATTCATAGCCTGGGAAGATCCATAGGTATTAACCCCTTCCCAGGCTACAAACATCGGTCCCCCAGTCGCTGGCTTTCCCTCTCTGGTGCAAAAAATTGCACAGGAGCCCACACCTTTTTTTTCAATTTTTTTTCTATATTAAACAGATATTGGATTTAAGGCCGGGATCACACATGCGGGAAACTCGGACGAGTTTCGCATCTTAATACCCGGCACTGCCGCCTGCAGTCAGGAGCGGAGCTTGCGGCTGCACAGAAATACATGCAACAGCACGCTCCGCTACCGAATGCCGTCGGCAGTGCCAGATATTAAGATGTGAGACTCGTCTGAGTTTCTCTCATGTGTGATCCCGGCCTAACTCTTTATGTACCATTTTATTATATTTATTACTAAACATCGGGCTTGGTATTATCTATCTATTATCTATTTATCGATATATCTATCTAGCTATCGATAGATATATTTATAGATAGATACGATAGATAGATACGACAGATCTATCTATTATCTATCTATCCCATATCTATCTATCATCTATCTTTTATCTATGAAATCACAATTTTTTTTTGTATATCTTTTTTTTAGCTTACAAAAACACACAAATCTGCATGAAAACAAAACGCCTCAAAAACGCATGTAAAAATGCATCAATAATGCAGGTGACCTGCCAGTGACCTCAGGTACAGATTTAACCTTCGTCAAATCCTGATGCAATCCTGACTGTAGGAACATACCCTAATTCTACCAGTATGACATTTACATTCCCATGCACTTTAGAATAAAGTCAGATGATATCGGTGGAGTTGTCCAATAGTCTAATCTGTATGGAAAAGAAGGATCCGGCTTGTGGAGTTAAAATGGCCCATCCTTTTATTTGGTGCAGAAATAGGCCACCACTAGAGGAGTTTATCAGTGTTTCTCTCCTAGGGAACACAGGAGCATTTGGGCGAGTGTTCATGGGGTGGTTAGGAAAAATAGCTGTTGGGCAAATGGGTGATCACTGATCACTAGTCCTGTTAACAACGTGGAAGCCAAACACTGAGCCTAATGGATCCAAGCGGCCTATGCTGTCAACTCTAGCAGAGCCGCAGAGCTTAGTTATTGGCTGCAGTGCTTCCGACGTGATGTCAGTGTTGGAGACTTAGGTCTGAACCTGTCAATGGTGAGTAAAGCCCAATTGTTTTTCTTTTTTTGTGACATACTGCAGCGAGATAACAGGGGTTTAATGAAACCGGAAACCTTTTTAATGAATGTTTGTGTGGCCTTTTTGATCAAATCTATCCAAAAATGTATACAACACAAAAGGTTCCTCGAGTATTTGTGTTACTGTCTGGGCCATAAGATGCAACCCAAATTTTCAGAAGGAAAATAGGGAATAAAAATTAATGTGTCAAATGGGGGTCTGTCTTACAGTCTGAATTCACCGGGGGGATCGGAAGCGCTGGTGGAGCGGGGTCACACTATGTGTTTGGTGGTCTGGCTATGATCTTACTCCCATCAGAGGCTGGTGCAGCAAGTTCAGTGGTGCTCAGTGGTGCGGGGGCTCTGCCGACATATTGTGAAACCAGGAGCCCCCGCACATCCATTCCTGCAATGCGGTGACGTGCATGAAATCCCTTCCCAAGCTGGTTCGGGGGTTCCGCTGACATTTTGTGAAGGCCTGGAGCCCCAAACTTCCATTGCTGCAATGCAGTGGCCTACTGGAAAATGGCTGCCGGTGACGGCGTATGCTCAGATTGAGATCTTGGCAATGAGATCTTGTCCCGCAAAATACGGTAATTATCCAACATACAGATTTATCAGGAAGTTTGGCAGTGTTCTGCTAACGTTGTGGTAGCTGGTCAGTCCGGTAGCAGAGTAGCACCACCTGCTGTATTATTGGATAGCTTGGTTGTAAAGGACGCATTTGTGATAAGATTGTGTTTGCACATCCCTGATATATTAGTACACTCTGGGTGAACCCATGGTTTAGTTTATCTGCTTTATTTTGTTCCTCATTTTCAGTCTATTGTTTAGGGCACTGTCAACCTTCTCCATGCCTCACATTAATGAAGTCCAGATGGAAGTTTGTGCACTTTATGGCTAAATAAGTCTATTTTTAAATTTCTGAAGATTTTCAATATTTTAGCATTGTTTCCTTTTTCCATTTTCCACTAAGAGGGCCAAAAGACTGTGTACGACAATTGAATTAATCAGATATCTCTGGTCTGAAAGACTCCTTGAAACAATGTTTGCCTTAAGGCAGGTTGTGTCACCACCCACACAGATAGCTTTCTAGATGATACACTGTTAAATACAAGAGCGAATGAGCAAAGTGTTGCTAATACTTCAGTGCCTGAAATGCGTTGCTAATGAGAAACATAACTTTCCATTCAGCTTGTGCACGCCAGCTATGCCCCAATCCAATTTGCATTTCCTTTATGTAATTGTGTTAGTTATTTCAGTACAGATCCTGTAAAAACGAATGTTAAAGTTTAACTCTTTTTTCAGTTACTGGTCATGTGATGATAGACCTTTTTCATTAGTGTCTTGATAGGAATCGTTGGTTTCTGTTCCAGTTCCACCAAATTTGGAGCCTTCTGACAATGTTTCTTAAAAAGTTCAACACTAATTTATTTGTCTCTTTGTCCATTTTTAACCTTGGCCTCCATATGAAGAGGCTTAGGCCGGGATTTTCCAATATTTAGCAAATGGGGAGTCACAATGGAGATATTCATGTGCAAGTTTCAAGTGCAAGTTAAGATATAAGTGAAAGGGGTTCACGGAGGGCCTACTGCTGGTCGAACTGCCGATCACAAGAATAGGCCGCTCCACAGATTACATTGGAGAGGCAATCTTTTTGTTTTCTCTGTACATGCAGCAGAAACTGGATGCTTTGATTCAAAAATGGAGGTCTGGGAAATGGAAAGTCACCTATCTGACATGTTATATTGATATCATTTTAAGAAGTTAAGAAAATTGGTTGACAAACCTTCCTTGCAATATAAAAAAAAATCTGCATTCTGGTGCCTGATTTCTGTGGGTGCTCCTATCTCAGTATTATGGCTTCAGCGGCTGCTCACTTCACCATTGCATTTCAAGCCACTGAGCTCAGTAATTGTCAGCAGCGGAGATGTGAGCTCGTGATTAGTGATGAGCGAATATACTCGTTACTGGAGATTTCTCGAGCACGCTCAGGTGTCCTCCGAGTATTTTTTAGTGCTCGGAGATTTAGTTTTCCTCACTGCAGCTGAATGATTTATATTTGTTAGCCAGCATATGTACATGTGGGGGTTGCCTGGTTGCTAGGGAATCCCCACATGTAATCAAGCTGGCTAACAGATGTAAATCATTCAGCTGAGGCGAAGAAAACTAAATCTCTGAGCACTTACAAACACTCAGAGGACCCCCAAGCATGCTCGAGAAATCTCGAGTAACGAGTCTATTCGCTCATCACTACTCGTAATGTGATGTTGCTACTGCAGCTAAAATACTGAGACTAGGCAGCAACCTGGCACTGTTTATAAGGAGGCAGAGTACTCTCAGATTTTCTTATTTTACATTACAGAAATTGTTGGAAGTCTATTTTTTATTTATTTATTTTTTTAAGCATACCTGTGAAAAAAAATATGAAAGGGAGGGCACCGTAGTGTAAAGCCAAAGGGCAAGATGGCGGAGATGTGTAAAGTCTGTGCTCACCCTATCTCAGTTGTGCAAAGGTCAGACGCAATGTGATGCTGGATAATCAAATCTGGATAGCTGCTGCTCCACCTGTAGAACCAACCAAGGGTCAAATTGCTGCAAAGTGCAGGAAAACAAAGAAATAGAGAATAGGAGGAGCGCTGACAGTAGCAGTAATGAGGGCTGCAAAAATATATATTTTTTATTAGATAAAATCATGCTATGCATTTCCAATCCAATCCGGTTTCCTCATCAGGCATGTCAAACACAGACCCAGTTTAAATATTCATATTAGTGAGGATACGTCACAAGTGATCAACACACATGATGAAACATGGCTTGTCTAATTTGTAACATTAATTTGAATATTTAAGTGTCTCTGTGTAATTGGATGTCCTGCCTGATAAAGAAACCTGCTCAGTTTGGAAACGTTGTAGCATGTTTTAATTGAAAACACCTGTTATTTCAAGTGATTTTTCGGAATAAGCCATCATGTGTCACTTTCTCTTGCGTTTTCACTTTCGCGCACACTTCCCCTTTCTTGCACACTTTTACTTCCTCTTGCGCTTCCACTTTCACACACTCTTCCACTTTCTCACATGCTTTCACCTTTGCGTACGGTTTCACTTTCTTGTATGGTTTCTCTTTCTCCCACGCTTTCACTTTATTGTACCCTGTCACTTGCTTGTACACTTTCACTTCCCTGTAAGGGGTCACGCACACACGCTTTCACTTTCTCATACACTTTCATTTTCTCTCACCCTTTCGCCTTCACACACTTTCACTTTCTCCTCCACACTCTCACAAAATATCACTTTCTTGCGTGCAATATGCTCACTTGTGCATTAACTCTCTTGCACTCATTTTCCTACATGCTTTCACACTCTCGTGTGCATTCACGGTCTTGCACTCTCATTCACTCACTTTCTCATGTGCTTTCCCGGGCACACTCTTTAACACTCCCTTATGAATTCACTGTCTTGGACTTTCTCTTGCATGCTTTCACACTTAGTTGTGCATTCAGTCTCTTGCACTCTCACGCACTAACTTTCTCCTATGCTTTCCTGCTCACACTCTTCACACTGCCTTATTACTTCACTCTCTTGCACTTTCTCTTGCATGCTTTCACGCTCACTTGCGCATTCACTCTTCCACTCTCACACACTCCCTTTCCCATGTGCTTTCCTTCTCACGCTCTTTCACACTCTTGCACTTTCTCTTGCATGCTTTGACGCTCACTTGCGCATTCACTCTCTTGCACTCACACACTCCCTTTCCCATGTGCTTTCCTTCTCACGCTCTTTCACACTCTTGTACTTTCTCTTGCATGCTTTCACGCTCACTTGCGCCTTCTCTCTTGCACTCACACACTCCCTTTCCCATGTGCTTTCCTTCTCATGCTCTTTCACACTCTCTTGCACTTTCTCTTGCATGCTTTCACGCTCACTTGCGCATTCACTCTCTTGCACTCACACACTCCCTTTCCCATGTGCTTTCCTTCTCACGCTCTTTCACACTCTCTTGCACTTTCTCTTGCATGCTTTCACGCTCACTTGCTCATTCACTCCCTTGCGCTTTATCTTGCGCACGTTGATGCTCACGTTTTCACTCTCGTGCCCTTTCATTCTCTTGTGGCCTTCACCCTCTCACACATGTTTTCACTCTGTAAGTGTGGTAAGCTAAAGATTAGTTTCTTATCTTCATTTGTGCCATTGATTTATGCAAAGTTGTAAATGACTCCTATAAATTTACAACATACTGCTTAGAGTCTACTTTTGAGTAAAATAAGGGCTTGTCAGCCCATTGCTGGTACTGTAGAATGCTGAGGTTTTCCATGGCAGAAATGCAAAGTGAGTGATATTTGAATCCTCATGCACATGCTGCTTATTTTTTTCCTTGCAGATTTTTGTTTTTCAAATCTTCAGCTTGTCCATTCATTCAGCATTTTACAGCATTCTTCACCCATTCAAATTAATGGGGAAAAACACAAAAAAAACTTATTAAAAAAAAAAAGCCTTGCGCCTACAATGCTTGATTTTGCTGCTTTTTTTATAATTGTTTTTGCAGCGTTTTTACTTGAGTTTTTTTTACCAATTCTCTTGTGTGAGTGAAAAATGCTGCAGAAAACTTGAAAGAATTAATATGCTGCTTCTTGGCAAAAAAAATGCAGTAGGGCTTGACATACTTTAACATTTTGTACATGAGTATTCATAAATCGCATTGATTATGCCGGTACTGTAAAACACTGCTTTATGCGCCAGAGTAAAAAATGCTGCAAAAAACAATACCTAACCTTGTTAGATGTGTAAAGTCCAGCAGCTTGGTTTTGGGTGAAGCTTTAATTAAAAACCAACTTGTCATTTAATTCTGCCTTTTTCCAATATTGGTTGTAAGATTTCTAGTTGTGATGAGTGCCGGAGCCGTGCCCTCGGCTGCACCGTCCCGGTAAGGACAGCTATTCTTTCTGCTGAGTTTTTCCCCATCTGATTCCTGCAGAAGCTCTTCATGATTCAGCAGACACTTCCTGCGCTAAAGTAATTACTTGTGCTGGAACATTTGTCATTATTAGTTGATCTTTGTAGCATAGCATTATTGCTTGACAGCAGGAGAGCTGATACAGAACCCATCGTAGAATCCAAGCTCCCAGCATTGACTGTTTGCAGCAGCTAGTAATGAGTGTGACATTGTCAGAAATGAATGGACGTACTTTGTATGCCGGTGTCAAGCAGAAAATAATATATTTCCTACCAGAAAAGTCATTATCATGATACCGTCTGAAAAAATGACATCAGTTCCTTTTGGTTTGCTGTGTTCAGGTAAAATCCTCCTGAAGATTTATGATGTGTCTCTTAAAGGGAAACAACCAGCAAATTTTACCCTTGTTTTTGTTTTCCTATCTGGCAGCATGGGGTAACCTTGGAAATGTTCTGAAGAGCCAAAGCAAGATTTCTGAAGCCGAAAAAGCTTATAGGAATGCCTTGTACTACCGAAGCAATATGGCGGACATGCTGTATAACTTGTAAGTATTGCATGCTGGGCGTGATTATAACAGGACGGAGCCCTGACACGGGTGTCTGGGTATCTAGTGTGGATGGTCTGTCCTTCAGATAGTTCATCAGTATCAGATGAGTGGACGTCGGACAGCCGGCACACCCACAGATCAGCTGTCATCAGCTTTGGTGGAAACATTGGCCAGCGCTGTATCACACAGCTCCATTCATTGAGTAGCGAGAATCCCAGATCAGCTCCTATTTAGAGGGCTAATTAATATTTGTGATTTTATCAAAACTACACTAAAGGTACCGTCACACTAGACGATATCGCTAGCGATCCGTGACGTTGCAGCGTCCTCGCTAGCGATATCGTCCAGTGTGACAGGCAGCAGCGATCAGGCCCCTGCTGTGATGTCGCTGGTCGGGGAAGAAAGTCCAGAACTTTATTTCGTCGCTGGACTCCCTGGAGACATCGCTGGATCGGCGTGTGTGACACCGATTCAGCGATGTCTTCACTGGTAACCAGGGTAAACATCGGGTAACTAAGCGCAGGGCCGCGCTTAGTAACCCGATGTTTACCCTGGTTACCATCCTAAAAGTAAAAAAAAACAAACGCTACATACTTACCTACAGCCGTCTGTCCTCCAGCGCTGTGCTCTGCACTCCTCCTGTACTGGCTGTGAGCGTCGGTCAGCCAGAAAGCAGAGCGGTGACGTCACCGCTCTGCTTTCCGGCCGCTGTGCTCACACAGACAGTACATGAGGAGTGCAGAGCACAGCGCTGGAGGACAGACGGCTGTAGGTAAGTATGTAGTGTTTGTTTTTTTTACTGTTAGGATGGTAACCAGGGTAAACATCGGGTTACTAAGCGCGGCCCTGCCCTTATTTTACGATGTTCTCAGGTTGGTGAAGTTAAACCTGGTGACTGATTGAGGGTGGACTTTTTTTTTTACAAGTTAGCACATGTGCAGCTCTTCTAACCATTGGTCAAAAAGCCTAAGGCAAGGTGCACACTATGTCTGGGCCTCATGTTTTGGGCTCTTTAGGGCCTTCCATTTGAAGCCCTAAAATATGGGCTCCGTACAGATATCCATGGAGCATAAACCTTTGTGGTGATATTGTGCAGCATAGCCTTGTTTGTGGCCCGTGGGTGAATGAACGTTTCGCTTGGAAGCAATGTAATTAATTAACTAAAACTTCTTGCTTCAGTCTGAGAGACAAGACGTGTGTTGTGTATTTTCCTAGACCATATGCATTGCTTCATTGTGTCATGGCATTCATATAGTGATCTTCTTGTTTTTGCATAAAGTTTTTCCCTAATTTACCAATAATCTACTTTTTTTTTTAGTAAGTTACATAACAGATTCTGGTTCTTTTAGTATGTAAATGTCATTTTCTTAAGATCTCCCTCTGCTCAGTAATAATATCCAAATGGACAACATTTCTCATTTTCACAATGAAGTCCCTTGCACCCATGAGATCCTTGGGTTAATTACACTGTCATGGAGAGAGCTGTCATGTGAAATTTAGCAGTTCAGCATCTAGGGGGATGGGAAATAGTCTGACTAGATATAATGCTCTGTGACAAGTGTTTTCTTTCTTAAAGGAGCTGTTTGAGGATTGTCCATAAACGAAAAGCATGAATGTTTTTTTTTTTTTTTCTTTCTAATGTGTACGTTCATCCATATCTTGTGTCTAGAACTATTGCTCAGATTCACAGAAATGAATAGCGCTGAGCTGCAATAACACACAAACAGTGGACTTGTTTAGAGCTTTTTCTGGAAGAAAATACCATAGGTATTTTTTCTAATCCTGGAATCCACTTACAGAGGACCTGTAACCTACTTAAAAAAATAGGGTTACGTACATTGTAAATATCCCTGAGTTCCCCTGATTTTGCAGTTTTTTTGCCTTTTTGTTCTGCGTTGCTCCATAGCAGAGAAATCACATTTGTTGGTTTTGGAGCACACTATGTGAAATCTGTGCTTGCAATTCAACTGGGTGTTTCTTCAGAGGCTTTGCTGGGGGTGTTTGCTGTCACCCTTCCCTTCCAGATGCTGCCATTCACAGTTCAGCAGCATCTGAGACTTCTACTATGCTAGGTCAACTGC
Organism: Ranitomeya imitator; assembly: GCF_032444005.1. Classification (NCBI taxonomy): domain Eukaryota; kingdom Metazoa; phylum Chordata; class Amphibia; order Anura; family Dendrobatidae; genus Ranitomeya; species Ranitomeya imitator. The sequence goes on along the minus strand of NC_091285.1, from coordinate 230,363,552 downwards.
TGAACTGTGATTGACAACTCTCTAAGGGAGAGATAAACGCACACATCCCTGAGCAGACTGAAGAAACGCCTAGTTGGTCTGCCAGCAGAGATTTCACATGCTGCACCCCAAAACCAACATATGGGAATCTCTTTAATGGAACGATGCGGAGTAAAATGGAAAAAACCAACAGAATCAGGAGAACTCACAGATTTTTATAAAGTATTTAACTTATTTTTTTAAGCAAGTGACAGGTCCTCTTTAAATTTCTATTTCCCTTCTGTTGTAGCATTGCATCTATATTGAAGTAGTGTCTAGATTTTGGGATGCATATAGATGTATGTGCTTAGCTATACAGACTATACAGATGCAGATTAACTCCGTGCATAGACTTCAATTTAAACAACTAGTTCATATGTCTTTTTCATGAAAGTACATGTGTGAAAAACGACATGATGTAATAAATTTCAGTCCCTCAAAAAATTGCATAAAACTTAAAGCTAAAGGGGACTTTTTCTTATTAGACATTGTACCTTTTCTTCTTATGTCTGGTATTACAGCTCTTTTGGGTAGAAAAAAAGTAGCCCTTTACTCTAATTTTATAAAGGCCCTCTAAGGTCTTGGGTGGATTGTATCCAAAAGTTTAAGAATGCTCCTTGTCCATTTATATATGTTCATATTTCTCAGTAAACCACTTTAAGACCCCCCGTGCTTTCTTTTTTGCTTTCGACGTGCCTTAATACGAAGTGTGAAAGCATTTTAAACTAAGTAAACTCTTTAAATGCTGCATTTCATTGGTTTGGAAAGATTTTTTCTTTTTTAAACACAAAATGTTCCCTAAAAATGTATTTTGTGTAAAGATCTGCTTGTTCCCGTTAAGTAACACCTTAAGCACGCATCTGTATTTGGCACATCTCTTATCCAAAAGTAAGACACAATAAACAGACTTCAGAATTGGGCGTAAATCTGCAGAGATTTATTTATTCATTTATGTAATTCACAGTTTAGAAAAAGTCGTAAATGAAAAATGATTCAAATGTTAGAACCAAACCCTACTGTGAGCTCTTCAGGATTTTAGGAAGTGACCTCTTAATACATTGTGTTAATGAGACACATTACTTAGTGGAGGGGTGTAGCTTGGAGTGGCTGACTGATGCTTGACAGGAGGGTGCCAACAAGTCACTTTACTGTGGTCGCGGTGACTTCACACAAGCCAAGAGCGTTTCGGATGGTCATTGGCACCTGTAAACCTATCACTGGCAGCCAACAAATGAGAAATAAGGATGTTTGGCAGAAAAATAATTGTTATGAACACTTGTCCATATATATAGGTAGATAGATAAATAGATAGATGGGGAGAGGAGGACGACATGCGGTGACTGGATGAGTACACTAACAATAATGTCCCTATGTGGAGATATACTCACCAGCATATCTATGTATACTAAGGAGGAGCATGTGTGCAGTCTATTGATATAAATATCATCTGTTTAGTGGAGTGGAAATCAAGTGCTCCTAGGCTGTTTTCATTTCTATGTACCTCCTCTCTTACATGTTCCTTATTGTTTTTATGACACGGTTTGGGGTCGAGTTAACCCTTAGTGTATAGGTATGTCTATGTATAGTTGCGAGGGGTCCCTTTAGATCAACGATTGGGTAGTGGGACCTGGGACCTTCTAGGGCTCAATAGGGACCCCAGGGCCAGCCACCGTGGAGTGGGGGCGCCATAACGTTTCCCCTAGGGCGCCAACCCCCGCAGGTAGGCAGGTACCAGTATAGTTTCTATCGTAGGGTTAATAGTTTTCCCAACCAGTTTTTTCACGGTGTGTGTTTTTTGTGATATTTTGGGTAGACCACAGGTTGGTGGCCTTTTTAATAATATTTTTGAAATAAAAGAATTTTATGGGGATTTATATGATTTTTTGTTGCTAATACCCCTGTGCAATATTAGACTTTCTGAGACTTCAGAATTGGGCGTAAATCTGCAGAGATTTATTTATTCATTTATGTAATTCACAGTTTAGAAAAAGTCGTAAATGAAAAATGATTCAAATGTTAGAACCAAACCCTACTGTGAGCTCTTCAGGATTTTAGGAAGTGACCTCTTATTACATTGTGTTAATGAGACACATTACTTAGTGGAGGGGTGTAGCTTGGAGTGGCTGACTGATGCTTGACAGGAGGGTGCCAACAAGTCACTTTACTGTGGTCGCGGTGACTTCACACAAGCCAAGAGCGTTTCGGATGGTCATTGGCACCTGTAAACCTATCACTGACAGCCAACAAATGAGAAATAAGGATGTTTGGCAGAAAAATAATTGTTGGGAACACTTGTCCATATATATAGGTAGATAGATAAATAGATAGATGGGTTGACAATATGTATATACCATATGGGAACTTGGCAATCTTACCATTCATCGTTTAGTCCTGTAGAATTTGTGTAAAAAGGTCTTAAATCAGCGACAATCATCTTGTTATATCGATTGGCGCTCGTTACGGGCAAAGATCTGCCGATCTAAACTTAATTCAGATGTGCGCGTTGCACATATGGGCTGTATCCATACTTCTCATGAATAAAACAGGCGGTTCACATTGCGTTAGTGCAGTCTGTTCAACGCATACGTTAAACGGACTGCGCTGACACAAGTGCCGACTTTGCACAGCGCTAGCGCAGATGGAGCATCTGCTAGCTCCATCTGCGCTAGCGGTGATGGACTCGGAAACGCTGCAGCCCGCGTCTCGGGTCCGTCACTCAATGTCGGAAACATCACTAGCGCACACCCATTGTGGGCGTGCGCTAGTGATGCGTCCGACATTGCATTCAATGGCACCGTTAACGGACTATGTTACACCGCGTTATGCCGCGGTGTAACGTAGTCCGTTAAACGGAGACACTGAACGCAATGTGAACCTATAATCCATGGTCCTGTTCACATGTCCATGTTTTTTTTACATACCGTGTGTCTGTGCAAAACTCACATGTCTGTTTATTTCACATGAAAAGGGCCAATACTAGTCTATTGGTCCATGAACAAACCTGTAAAGCACTCGGATGGCATCAGTGTATATACCATAGACAATCAGTATGTAACATTGCAAAGTATAGGAGAACCTCTGTGAAAAGCGCTAATGGTAAAAACAGACACACACTGATACAAAACACTGATCACGCGGCACCATTTTTTCACAGACGTGTGAATGAGGCCTGAGACTGTTTGGGTAGAAAGCTAGGGTAGCAAACCAAATCTAGAGCCACTTGTATGATTGCCGAGCTGCAAACCTACTGGTGAGCAGTTCAGTTTATCTCCAGTGTAGGATGAAGCATTGTATAAGTAACGAGTAGATTTTTGCACATAGAAGATAAGTGCTGTGAGCGCGTTGTAGACCCAATAAGTGTTTTCTTGCAGTCACACCAATGGTATGTGTAGCAAATGAAATCTCCCAGTAAATAGGAAATGATGCATTGTCCACTGGGGACTTGCTAATAGTGAAGCTAGACAGATTTTGGGCATTAGTGTGGGGTTCCCTTGTGTCCCCTAATTGCCAACTGAAATCTTTTCCTTGGAAAGCTTAATTTCCTATTACAGACTCCTAGTGCACCTGGGTTAACATCATTGAAAAAGGGGTTCGAGGACAACATAACTGTTTGGCACTCAGAAAAATGTTGCAAATGGGTTATTATGCCGATGCAAACCACAAAGTTATTATTTAAATTTAAGAAAAAAAAAAAGTGGTATGGGAAAGATGGCTGTATTTTCCCGGGACGCCATTATTTTTATGTACACAATAAATCTTTCTATTGTACTGTTTCAACATGCAGTATAATTCATCTTTCCGAATATAATAACCAATGCTTGTACATATACTTTACCTAAGCCTTAATTTTCTTTTTTTTATTTTTTGTATGCTTTCTGTGAAAGCTCTTTATACTCTCAACGAGATGAAGACAATTTCCGTGATGGGTCATAGATTATCCTGAATGTGTACTCATGGCAAACATCAGCTCGCGATTCATTCAGGGCTTAATTGGTTCCATACGAAAACATACACCGTTTTAAATGTTTTATGTGACCTTATACAACTCAAGATCGATACAAACAAAACATCGGTTGGCCGCCTCATGCAAAATCTACCGTACAGTTAATAGGAAATGTCTTGATTGGAGTCGTGGTAATGTCCAGGACTGTGATTACTTGTTCGTGTATTCCAGTCGTTAGTCAATGAATGTGTAGGGTTTTCTGTTCTCGGAAGATGTATACATATCTAATGCCTTCGCTAGACTAATAGCGTCCTTTAACGGCCCATGTTTATTGATTGCTCCCATGTTTAATTAGAGCCCTGATATGCAGCTTATCCTCTGCTGATGACACTACAGAAAAGCTGCAACCACGCTTCTGCCTATCGCTGACTACACATCCATCTCCTGGTTTCCCAGTCTAAAGCGCAAATTCAATATTTATAAACCGGCACCGAAAATTACACTTTTAATAAACACTCCATAAAGCTGCTAATTGGTTCTGTTGTTCATTCATGTTCTCGTAGGTATAACATGAAACACATTCCCAGATTCATTTGGCCCCTGTTTATTTTGCTATGTGGAAAGCCAAGAAGAAATTGTCATTACATAAGTATTTCAATTTAAAGGCAAATATTTAGCCCTGGCTCCCAGAGGCTTACATGGTGGTACTAATGAATTGATTCTATTTTTTTAATTTTTTTTTTCAAGCATTTGCGCAACCGTTTATAGTAGAACATACGGAAATTTTGACAGGTAACAGTAATCCACACTTGGATTCAAAAGTCTCATAAATTGTAGGATTTTTAAATCACCTTCTGAGCTGCCTGCACTTTACAAAGAAAGAAAGCTTCACACATACAGTGCATGGAATTATAACTTCCCACCTGGATGAAAGTCAGTCTCTAGATTTGTTTTGTTTTTTTCTGGATATCTAGGCAAAATTATGAACTGCCAAGATTTGTTCGAAATTGAGAAATGAAAGTGAATGCTATAGAAAAGTATCATACTTATGTGTCTACTCTACCTTTTCATACATTTGGGAATTTGGCACCGGGATTTTGTCAATTAATCTGAGAGCAATATAGTGTAGTGTATAGTGCAGAGACCCTGATTCCAATGATGCTCCCTTTACTTGACTGCTAGTTGTAGTTTTGGTAAAATCAATTTTTTCATCAGCGAGAGGTTATCTAGAAAAACCTGCTCCATGTATTCATGAGCTCTGGTTAACCCCACTCCCATGAGTGATTGACAGCTTTCTGCCTATGCAGCTTGTACACAGAAAGCTGGTGACAAATTCCCTTTAAAGACTCCAAATTTCTCCCCAAAAATAGAAATCAATACAAATCCATTGCAAGCTGTAATTCACATCCTCACTTGGGATGAGCGGACCTGTGGAACTTCTTGTTCTGCTACCAAACCGAATTTTAGTCCAAAGTTCGGTTCCGGTACCAGAACTGTACCCAAACTTCAACTAGAACCTCAACCCCCCTGAAAACAGTGGGGACTTCAACTTTGCAACTGGAAAAAAATCTCTCGACATTGTTGGAACTCCAAACATTGCAATGGACTTCCGAGAGAAAATCATGTTCGGCGTTTAGCACCGGACACTCTCTGGTACGAACACATAGGCACTTTAAGCATAGACATTTTGTGATGGTGGATTGACAATCACATTTTTTATTACCTATCTTTTAAATGCTCATCCAAGATCATATGTAAAGAAGAATGTATCTCAACATCTCTAGTCAAGAATTCATATCTGTAGACGTTAATAGCTGATACTCAGGACTAATGATCATTATAAGTTCAGTAATCAAAACTATCCTCGGCTTCAACAAAGGTTCTTTTTCGTATGGACTATGTGCTTATTTTTACATTTTGTCCATTGATTTACTAACTATTAGTAACCCTAATTCAAAACACAGAACAGAAAGCGGATAACTAGACCGTCACCCCTTTCACAGTTGGGTCAGTTGAGCTTTAACATAAGTTCCAGAATTACTTATACTGGCCCTTCAAGAAATGATCTTTGCATTGCACCTCACGTTCTCAGTGTGTAGACTGTTACCATGATGGCTCTACTTTCCACCTTGGCATGCTCAGTTGTAAGTTGATTGGTTGGTAGTCCAAGCTTTTCAACTAAGCAAGGGTGGAAAGTTCTGTGAATTTAAACTAAAATAGTGAAGATATCACTTAAGTTTTAAAGATGAGACTATTCCTTTATCACATATTCTTAGGATAGGTTTTAACTTGATGATCTGACTGCTCGGACCCCCATCAATTGTGAGAAAGGAGCCATGCGGAGCTTGGTCTAAATAGAGTGATGGCTGGGCTTACGTACCACCAATCCATTTAGCGTTTTACTCTGCTTTCCCCCTGCAGTCCTATAGAGAATGAATGGTGGTGTGCATGCCCTACCATCGCTCCAACCATCACTTCATTCAGATGGGGCTCTGCAGAGCTTAATTCTCAGGATCGGTGAGAGTCCCAGCAGTTGGACCCCCACTAAATCAGCATATTATCTTCCGATGGGCACACAAACAAATATTTGCTTTTGCACTTTTCTCCAAGAAACTCTAAGCTGGATAGGTGGTAACCTCTGAAGATAGGTTAACTCTTAAAATTTCTTCTCACTTTTTTTACACATAGGGGGACCAGACATAAGGTACTTTAGAAAAAAAATAACGTGTTGTAAAATTTTTTTTTATAGAGTCTTTATTTTTTTTTATTTTTCAAAAGGGCGATAACAATATAATGTGCACCCTATACTAAGTATTAGCATTCATTTTATAAAGACGAAACAACGGAAGAACTTGGGATAAGAAAGGGGTAGGAGAAGGAAGGGGTTTTAATTATGTTTTATGGGAATTAAAGGAGGAAGGGGACCACTGTCAAAAACATGGATGGATCCTTCAACTCTTTTGAAAACAGGATATTGTAGAGAACCATTATCCATATGTTCTCTTCCATCGTAGTTGTAGCTCTTATCCATCGTAAAGAAAAAAATATTTGAAAAGGATTCCACTTCTCTTCATCTGAGATTTCCTTATTCCCTCACTTAACAGCAATCTCTGTTTTCCTCCCTCCTTACTCGTGTATAACAATTTATTAAGGCAAATGGCGTAACATAAAACTGGCACTTGTGTCTTCCAGCTGGTTAGTAAATAGGACAAGCTTTATACTAATCCCCTGGCTAGAGACTGGAGTCAAGGAGGGCCTTTGTAAATGGATCCATGCCAAGGTGCAGACTATGTTCCCCCGCAGCTGTCCCTGAAGGTATACAGCTTGTTTTGACCCGTTTTGGGTCAGGAAACATTTTAATAACCTGCCTTCTAGGTGCCTCCTGTATTATCTTCATTTCGTTTAGTTCTGCATTTATTTTTTTGCCTCATGGGAAGTTGGCTTTGATTAAAGTGATAGCGGCACTAAATATCTAGCACATCTTCTGCTAACATGAATAGATTTGGTGAAATTATGCAATTCCTACCTGTGTCTATGAAGTCTCATGTGGTTATCAACACTGTTACGGCAGCTTCTCCATCTGCACAAATTTCTGAATTCTTCTTATCTTGATATCCATTTAGATGCCGACAGATGGTGTCAGATACAATGTGAACAAGAATCGATAGCACATGTTTATTCATAAAACCAGCCCTGAGCCTGAATGTATATGTTAATTTATAGAAGAAATCATTATTATTTTACTCTTTCTCTTTAAAAAAAAGCAGGAACATTTAAATGTAGACTTTTTCTTAAGTCCACTCTTGAGCTTTGTAATGGTCAAGTGAATAGTTTCTCTCCAGTCTGAAAACTGAAAGGGCTTACAGTTCTGATTTCTACGAAAGTTAGCCCCTGTCTGTAAGGAGTGTTGTCTTACTTCTTCTGCCCCATGGAGTACTACTTGCTATCTAGTTTAGAGAACTGTCCACGTTTATTAGTTTTGCAGGAACTGTGTGAAGGGCACAACAAACACAATCTGTAGGCAAGGTCACCAATGTTGGATCGGTGAGGACATGAATCCTGGCAGTCTGATAGATCAGTGGATTGAAAGAGCCACGTCACATCAAAAATAGCACAGCTCTGTATATTGTATAGTGGTCATGAATGATACTGCTGCTCTCTCCTATTTAATGTATTAATAGCAAAATATAACATCACCGTACACAGGTTGCCTGAACAATATTTAGAAACATTTAGTTTCTTGCAGAAGATTTTAATGAATTGCATAAAATGCATCTCCCTACTAAATCATTTCCTTAATAGTGTTTGACAGCCCATTGGAGCTAACTTCAGAAATCTTTGTCAAAATCCAGATCCCCCAATAATCATGCAGTAGATATGGCTTGTTCCCAAAAATAATAGCAGCATGAATTTGTTAATATTATTATTATTATTATACATTTTTATAGCGTCATTTATTCCATGGAGCTTTACATGTAAAAGGGGCAAATATAGACAAGTACAATAAACATGAGTAAACAAGGCACACACAAGTACAGGAGGAGATAGGACCCTGCCCGCGAGGGCTCACAGTCTACAGGGAATGGGTGAGGATACACTAGGAGAGGGTAGAGTTGGTCATGCGGCTGTTCAGCAGACAGAGGATCGCTGCAGGTTGTAGGCTTGTCGGAAGAGGTGGGTCTTCAGGTTCCTTTTGAAGTTTTCCATGGTAGGCGAGAGCCTGATGTGTTGGGGTAGAGTGTTACAGGGTATAGGGGAATCACGGTAGAAGTCTTGTATGCGGTTGTGGGAGGAAGAGATGAGAGAGGAATAGACAAGGAGATCATGAGAGGATCGAATGTTGCATGTAGGTAGGTACCGGGAGACCATGCCACAGATGTATGGAGGAGACAGGTTGTGAATGGCTTTGTATGTCATTGTTAGTGTTTTGAGCTGTAGCCTCTGGGCAATAGAAAGCCAATGAAGGGCCTAGCAGATAGTAGGGGCAGCAGAGTTTAGGATGGATTGGAGTTGTGCTAGAGGGGAGGCCGGAGAGAAAGAGGCTGTAGTAGTCACAATCTGTATCTGTCCCAGAGATTACATATCCATGCCCACTTCACCTACAAAGCACCATCCTGAGACTCCTGTAGTTTCTCAAATGGATAAATTGCTGCCCACATTTTCTCCTTCTTAATATCAGTGCATCTGTGCAATCTGTCAATAAGTGTCAGGCATAATTACAGCCACCACTTACAGTGTACTGAGCAGTGATGTGAGTGGTGACTGAACTCACTCTTTGCACACCCCCATGATGAAAAGCCCGGGGCTCCAGGAGGACATAAGTTAATTTTCTGTAAGTAACCTCACTTTCTGAAATGGTGTCCAAGAAGCATTATAATGCTATTTATTTGCAGATAAACCCTATAATAGAAGATAGAGTTTATAGGGTGACAAGGCAAACAGGATCATGGGGTGCATTAAAAGAGGTCTGGATACACATGATGAGAGCATTATACTGCCTCTGTACAAATCCCTAGTTAGACCGCACATGGAGTACTGTGTCCAGTTTTGGGCACCGGTGCTCAGGAAGGATATAATGGAACTAGAGAGAGTACAAAGGAGGGCAACAAAATTAATAAAGGGGATGGGAGAACTACAATACCCAGATAGATTAGCGAAATTAGGATTATTTAGTCTAGAAAAAAGACGACTGAGGGGCGATCTAATAACCATGTATAAGTATATAAGGGGACAATACAAATATCTCGCTGAGGATCTGTTTATACCAAGGAAGGTGACGGGCACAAGGGGGCATTCTTTGCGTCTGGAGGAGAGAAGGTTTTTCCACCAACATAGAAGAGGATTCTTTACTGTTAGGGCAGTGAGAATCTGGAATTGCTTGCCTGAGGAGGTGGTGATGGCGAACTCAGTCGAGGGGTTCAAGAGAGGCCTGGATGTCTTCCTGGAGCAGAACAATATTGTATCATACAATTAGGTTCTGTAGAAGGACGTAGATCTGGGGATTTATTATGATGGAATATAGGCTGAACTGGATGGACAAATGTCTTTTTTCGGCCTTACTAACTATGTTACTATGTTACTATGTAAGTTCCCTTGAATTTTTGACCACTGCATGACCAGCTCTATCCTCACCTACTGTATTCTCACCCATCCCTTGTAGATTGTGAGTCCTCGCGGGCAGAGTCCTCTCTCCTCCTGTACCAGTTATCACTTGTATTGTTTAAGATTATTTTACTTTTTATTATGTATACCCCTCCTTACATATAAAGCGCCATGGAATAAATAATAATAATAATAAAATGACTACGTTTACAATGCTTTAATAATCTTTGTGCCTGCAAAACCCTCTAAATGGGTTGTCTAGTGAAACATTTATGACATGTCAATAGGATATGTTATAAATGTCTGATAAATGCAGAATAGAAATCCTCCATTTCGCATTGAGTTCAACCACTAGAGAGTGGAGAAGTGACTGTGCATGCATGGGAGTTGTGTATTCAGAAATGAATGAAGAGAGTAGGTGCATGGATCACTACCTCTCCACTTACTGCTTGTAGGACATCGGACAGAATTGAGGATTGGAAGCTCTGGGCATAAATGCAGGTCCCAGAGATGGGACATACACATACCAGTCATTTATGACATGTCCTACCGATATGCTGTAATTGTCTCTAGTGAGATAACCCTTTTAATTTAGTGCACCCTAGCAACTTCCCTCACTGATGACTTTAGATAAGTAACGTGTCCAAATGTTAGGAATAAAGTATCCTTAGCAACCTTTCTTTATGCATGTGAAATACTTTACAAAATGAGGTGGTTGATAGACCATTCTTTTCTGGAAGGGGTTTGAGACCGTCTTCACACTGTTGCTGGGTTTTCTGACCCGAGGTAACTGCTTCATAGGTGTATATGAAGCATTTAGCCCAGTGCTGGGACTCAGCAGTTGGGCCTGGTCTCCCAATGTAAGAACGGTTTGTGCTTCACAAAAGGTTGAAACTGACTCTGCAATAATTTTTCAGTTGGCCTACATTGGGAATAAGCAGTCCTATGAACATATGTTCCCCAGTGGGCTTTTCTGCATGCTACTATAATAATAATAATAATTTTTATTTATATAGCGCCAACATATTCCGCAGCGCTTTACAAATTATAGAGGGGACTTGTACAGACAATAGACATTACAGCATAACAGAAATACAGTTCAAAACAGATACCAGGAGGAATGAGGGCCCTGCTCGCAAGCTTACAAACTATGAGGAAAAGGGGAGACACGAGAGGTGGATGGTAACAATTGCTTTAGTTGTTCGGACCGGCCATAGTGTAAGGCTCGGGTGTTCATGTAAAGCTGCATGAACCAGTTAACTGCCTAAGTATGTTGCAGTACAGACACAGTGGGCTATTAACTGCATAAAGTGAATGAGAACATGATGCGAGGAACCTGATAGTTTTTTTTTTTTTATAAATAGGCCACACAGGGATAGTTAGGTTAATGCATTGAGGCGGTAGGCCAGTCTGAACAAATGAGTTTTTAGGGTACGCTTAAAACTGTGGGGATTGGGGATTAATCGTATTAACCTAGGTAGTGCATTCCAAAGAATCGGCGCAGCGCGTGTAAAGTCTTGGAGACGGGAGTGGGAGGTTCTGATTATTGAGGATGCTAACCTGAGGTCATTAGCGGAGCGGAGGGCACGGGTAGGGTGGTAGACTGATACCAGGGAGGAGATGTAGGGTGGTGCTGAGCCATGGAGTGCTTTGTGGATGAGGGTAGTAGTTTTGTACTGGATTCTGGAGTGGATGGGTAGCCAGTGTAATGACTGGCACAAGGTAGAGGCATCGGTGTAACGGTTGGTGAGGAATATGATCCTGGCAGCAGCATTCAGGACAGATTGGAGCGGGGAAAGTTTGGTAAGAGGGAGGCCGATTAGTAGAGAGTTACAATAGTCCAGACGAGAATGAATAAGTGAAACAGTAATGCTACTCCCTGTGTACAAGGTGAGCGATCACAGTAAGGCCGGTGTCACACTTGTGAGTGCAATACCAGAAACTCTTGCATCAATGCCCAGCACTGCCTCCAGCACTCAGGACCGGATCATGCAGCTGCATGTATTTCTATGTAGCCCCACACGCCGGTCCCGAGTGCCGGTGGCAGTGACGGGTATTGATGCGAGAGAATCGCGAGGATTTCTCACATTGCACTCGCAAGTGTGACAGTGGCCTACAAGCTAAGTTTTCTTCACGATGTCTGTTACAACTTCCCTCTCCTTGAAATTCAAAACAAAGGAAGAAAAACTTTTCATCTCATGCTTTTGGTCTCAATTTATTCCATTGCTTTAGTCAAACCAGAGTTAAAGTCATGATATTTATCATATGTCCTTTGTAGCTTAATTTTTTTTCAAAGTAACCATATGAGGTTTTTTTTGTGAGACAAGTAGTTTTAAATTCCACCATTCAAAAGGGGACCTGTCACTATGAAAGAGCAGCATGCACCATGTTATCGATTGGGGGAGATGAGCAGATTGATATATAGTTTTGTGAGAAAAGATTCAGTATATCCTGTGATTTATTCATCTAAACTTGTTTTTTTTTCTGGGGTTTTGGGTCCAGTGGGCGATCTTATAAGTAAGTGACAGCTTTTTTGTGTGTTTACATGTATAGACAGCTGTCCGTCACGGACAGGACTGCCCAGTGGGCCTGAAAGAGCAGAAATTTTAGGCTGCGGTCACACTATCAGTATTTGGTCAGTATTTTACCTCAGAATTTATAAGCCAAAGCCAGGAGCGGAACAATCACAGGAAAAGTATAATAGAAACATATGCACAACTTCTGTATTTATCACCCACTCCTGGTTTTGGCTTACAAATACTGAGGTAAAATACTGACCAAATACTGATCGTGTGACCGAAGCCTTAATTATGAAATCACAGGATCTACTGAATCTGTTCTCACAATCTACTATTTAATTGTCTAAAGGGTACTTCCGTCTGTCTGTCTTTCTGTCTGTCTGTAACGGAAGTCCCGCTTCGCTGATTGGTCAATCAGAGACGGGAACAGTCCGGCCGAGAATTAGTCCCTCCCTACTTCCATCCAGTCAGCGCTCACACAGGGTTAATGGCAGTAAATACCAATTTATTGTAGTAGTAAAAACCAATTTTTTACTATTGATGCTGCCTATGCAGCATCAATAGTAAAAAGATCTAATGTTAAAAATAATTAAAAAAAACCGAAACCTGCTATTCTCACCTTCCGTCATCTGCCGATGCGCTCGCGCCTGCCGCCAGCTTCCATCCCCAGAGATGCATTGTGAAATTACCCAGAAGACATCTGGGTAATTTCGCAATGCATCTTTGGGAACGGAAGATGACGGCAGCCGCTCGCGCATCGGGACAGCTTCACTGGATGACGGAGGGTGAGTATATAGCTATCTTTTATTTTAATAATTTTTTTTAACAGGGATATGGTGCCCACACTGCTATATACTACGTGGGCAGTGTTATATACTGCATGGGCTGTGTTATATACTACGTGAGCTGTGCTGTATATTGTGTGGACTGTGTTATATACTGTGTGGCTGCTATATACTGCGTGGCCAGTGTTATATACTTCATGGGCTGTGTTATATAGTGCGTGGGCTGTGCTATATACTACGTGGGCTGTGTTATATACTACGTTGGCAGTGTTATATACTACATGGGCAGTGTTATATACTGCGTGGCCACTGTTATATACTGTGTGGCCTGTGTTATATACTGCGGGGGCTGTGTTGTATACTGCGGGGGCTGTGTTGTATACTGCGGGGGCTGTGTTATATACTGCGGGGGCTGTGTTATATACTGCATGGGCTGTGTTGTATACTGCGTGGGTTGTGCTATATACTACGCGGGCAGTGTTATATACTACGTGGGCAGTGTTATATACTGCGTGGCCACTGTTATATACTGTGTGGCCTGTGTTATGTATTGCGTGGCCTGTGTTATATGCTGCGTGGGCTGTGTTATATACTGTGTGGGCTGTGTTATATACTGTGTGGGCTGTGTTATATACTGTGTGGGCTGTGTTATATACTGTGTGGGCTGTGTTATATACTTTGTGGGCTGTGTTATATACTGTGTGGGCTGTGTTATATACTGCGTGGATTGTGTTATATACTGCATATCTGCTATATACTACATGGCTCCTATACACTACGTGGCCTGTGCTATATACTGTACTATGTGGCTGCTATATACATACATACATTCATACATATTCTAGAATACCCGATGCGTTAGAATCGGGCCACCATCTAGTACTATATATCAATCTGCTCAGCTCCCCCAGCTCTATAACATACTGCATTTTCATGGAGACAAGTTCTCTTTAATTTACGTACTGAAAGCAGGAAAGAACATACTTGTGGGGTGAAATGTTGTTGTTTTTATGGTGGTCAATATACAGGGAAATACATTTAGTAACTGTATTCTGAAAGTCAGTGTGATTACGGCGGTACCAAATTATTTTTGTTTTTTCTTTTACTGCTTTTAACACATACCGGTAAATTAAATCTAAATTGATTTAAATTTTTTAAGTCACCATATTTTTTTCTTTGAACTGTGAGAGTATTGTGTTTTTTGGGGTGGCTAAGCAGTAGTTTTTCATTGGCATTGTTTTGACATACAAGTGATCTTTTATTCTATTTTTTCGTGGCAGCAAGGTGACTGAAAAAGGGTAATTCTGTCTTCTATTTTTCTTTCTTTCAAAAGGGCATTATAATTTGTCATTATGGACTTTTACATTTTAAACCAAATGTTTTTTTTTGTTTTTTTAAAGAGTGGTAAAAAGGGGTTATTTAAAATTTGATATATTTGGGCTCTTTTTTTCAATTTAAAAACTAAGGCAATTAATATAAGCTGTGATTTTTTTATTTATTATTTAATGTACGGTATATATTTATGTATCCCTTTGGTTGCTTGTACACTGCATTTCTCGAGTGTGGCACTGTATTGGAAATGTAGTGATTTACTGCATAATCGTTCCTGTTACATACAGGTGCCCGCTTCATACACCTGGACCCAAATCCTTTCTATAACTTACTTTATACTAATTCTGAGCTACATGCACTCTTCAAAATTAATTCCCAAAATTACAATAATATTTTTCTTTTTTCTTTTTGCAATTGTATTCTGCAAATGGTCAAACGACCGTCATCATCTGAGCTCCCACATTGTACTGCTCTATGGTAGCAGGAATGGAAAAGAAATTAAAATTAGGTTCCAGTCAGAATATAATAAAATACTTGATATGTTAGAAAGTAATGCACGGATGCAGACAGATGTATTTATATAATATACAGTATGCATAGAAGATAGGCGTAGATGAGATTAGTCCTTGCCAAAAACTGCAGCTATATGTTCTGTAAAACGCGTGAGCGTTTCTGAGAAATGTATACCTACCTGTGCTTTGGGCAGCATGAATCAATTACCAAGTTCTCTGTAAAGGGAATCTGACAGAAGGTTTTTGCTATTCATTCTGAGAACATCATAAGATAGGGCAAAAGAGCCTGATTCCAGGGATGTGTCACTTATTAGGCTGTGTTGTAATTTCAACACAATCACTATTTTATTAGCAGGAGTTTAGCACTGCCGGACTACAGCTCTCGTGCCAGGCAGTCAGGCTAATCTGTGTAACCGCGCTCCCCCACCGATTGGCGGTCTTTTCACAGTGTATACAAGAAGCTGCCAGTCAGTGGTGTGTGCGGGGATATATACAGCCCATAAGTCTTCGCTCTGCTACATTGACATCAGACAAACAAGGATTCTATCAAAACTACAACAAGCAGCCCAGTAAATGACACATCTCTGGAATCAAGGTCTTTGCCACTGCTTTATACTGCTCTCAGGTTATAGAACAATAGCTGCTGACAGATTTCCTTTCATTAGTTTCAAACATAAGGGTCTGTCATTAAATATAGGTTTATTATGTGGAGAAAAAAAAGCGTAGTAACGTATGAAAAGGTTTGTGGGATGTTTTATTTCAAGTCATACAGTGTTTCGTTGCTGACGAGATAGAAATCTGCTTTTGCCTTGTTCTGCTGCGTAAAATGAACATCCCAATGAGACCTGATTCAGGCGGGATTACAGAAAAATTCCAAGATAAACAGATCTAATGACAGCCTGCTGTAGATCATGTTGTCGGTGCTAGTCTTTTCAGCCAGCATAGTAGAAGCAATACAATCCTGAGAATGTAGACACAACTACACTATATACTATGGCTTGCGCTCTCTTTAAAGATATATTTTTTCCTTTTTTTTATGTATGTGTAACTGTAATGCCAAAACAATTAAATTTTCTTTGGTCAGGTCGTAATTCAATAGAATGCATGTGGATTACATTAGGAAATATTTCATAAGCTCTCTCTTATTATGTGGTATAAAACTGTATGGAGTCTGAGCCCACACAAAAAAAACAGGAATGCGCTTTATCGATGGCAAAAGTTTATAGAAAGAGATGTCTAACAATAAAGCAAAGCTCAATTGTTTGTTATAACCTTTTCAATAATAGAAATGAAAAATCCACATGGCGAGAATTTATTACTGCATTTTGTTACACGGTGAAGTGTATTTTATGCTGTGGTTAGCTGGTACCTCTTGCCTAATTTTCAGGGGGACGTGAAATTCAAAATAGTTAAATCCTGAAATCAAGGAAAATGTTGTTATTCATGTTAAGCTGTATAACAGGGGTGGGGAACCTCAGGGCCATTTACGGCCCTCGATGACGTTTTATCAGGCCCCCGAGCAGATTCTCACATTCTTGGGCAGGGAGGTGTAGTTTGATTACAACCTGCTCATTGATTTCTTCTTGCTCTGTTACCACACACATGCAGTGTCTACTACTGAACATTGAAGGGCATGCAATGAAAGATCACATCCTGATACCAGCGCCAGAGTCAGGATGCACCTTGTGGGTGGAGTTTGTACGGCCCCCGAAGGATGGTAGAAATATCCAAATGGCAGAAAAAAGATTCCCCACCCCTGCCGTATAAGCTCAAACTATCTTTTACATTTATTTTTTCATCCTGTATTTCAGCTCAGTAGAGTGTGCTTCACACCTTTACATTTACATTCACACAATCCTTCACACAGTTAAGAAATCCACACGCATACATTGCCAGTTACCTAATGAATCCTTTACTATACAATTTGTGCAAATTGAAAGATAATAAATGAGAAAAAAATAAGTATAAATGGTCGGTTGGTAGTGAAAGATGAACAATGAAAGAGTTTCTTATTTTCACAACTCTTAAATATTTAGTGCCTCGTCACCAATGTACCTTAACTCCTGCATTATTTAAGGGTTATTCTTATGTTTGTTAATGGGTACAATTGCAAAGTGCTGGTAAAAACAAGTAACTTTCCGATACTTCTTGGAATGTACCTGTTAAAATTCTTCTCTGTTCTTGCTTAATTGTTTTCAGTTGTATTGTTTGCTACCAAGAAGCTGGCCACCACTACACTCTAGGAGTGGAAGCTTAGCATGTGCAGTGTTTACATGCTCTTTCTATAGAGTTTGTAAATGCTGCACTGAAACTGGCTGGAATGGATTTGAAGCTCCTGTTCCCGCCCGCTTCAGTGTAACTGTGCTCCTCCAATTCTTCGGAGGTACAACATCTGTCTCACGTATCAGCATTGGGGGAGTGCAAAGTTCAGCCCACTGGTGTGATAATGTCGCTGGTCAGTGAAATAGGAGCACTCCTTTCAGAAAGCGGGAAGCTTGTGGAGCGCTGCGCTTCTGCCGAACATGAGACACCCCCTTTTATTATGTGTTTTCTCTGACCCTTGTCATTACTGGTTACAAACCTTCCAAGCCGCGACACCGAAAAATCCATTTAAAATAAATCAACCTATCAGTATCCACATAATCATGAATAAGGATTTAAGTCGACACATCATTAGATTTGGACACAAGCCTGCAAATGAGATCGAGTTCACATTTGCATTAGGAATTCAGCTTTTCTCTTCTGTACTAGTAACAAAAAATGAAATTCATACTGTGACTAATTCATGAGATGAAGGACATTAATGGTGCTTGACAGACCCCATTGACTTGTAATAGTGTCCATCGAGTTCTGTCATGGTGTCCTTCATAAATTAAGTTGTAGTGTCTATGGTTGAATTTAATCATGACTTGATCATGATGATAGAAATGCAAATTCTGCGTTTCTAACCCTATTCATCTACGTATGGTGCATACTTTGAAATAATTAAACTAAAATCCCTCTGTATTTCTCACAGAGGCTTATTGCTCCAGGAAAACAGCAAGTTTGCAGAGGCTCTTCACTACTACAAGTTAGCAATTGGTAGCAGGCCTACACTGGCATGTGAGTAATGAATTTACATTTTATCTTCCCTGGTCACATCTGTATATCATTATCATTTCAGTCTTTTTTTGAAATAAGATGAAGGGCTAAAACCTCACCACAAAACCATCATCACAACTGGCATCCTAATTGGCAGTGTGTGGAGAGATGAAAGCTTTTAAAAAGCATGTAGGCCGAACTACTGATCACCCATGGTGGTCCCTCAATTTATGAAATAAAATCATTGGCAGGGCAGTCAACAATTAAATTTAAGCCCAGTAGTGTACCACTGGAATATTCAGTTTTGTGTTTTGTGTTTTTTTTTAAATCTTTGCCAGTTTATATACATATTCTAATATTTTCTTCTAATTAATTTTGTAGCGGCATACTTGAATACAGGTATAATTCTTATGAATCAGGGAAGAACGGAAGAAGCCAGAAGGACTTTCTTGAAATGCTCAGAAATCCCAGATGAAAACTTAAAAGATCCAAATGCTCATAAGAGTTCAGTGACCAGTTGCCTTTATAATCTGGGGAAGTTGTACCATGAACAAGGACAGTATGAGGTGAGTTTCTACGGACTTTTTTTTAGTCAAATCCATTTACACCATAAATTATTTGCCCACCCCCTATAAAATGGTTAATTGCAAATGAAAGCAATTCATGGACACCAGTGCCATTTTTAAAGTTTTGCACACAAAAAGATCCATGGGGAGTAGCTTAAGCTGTGTATTTTTGCATATAACTAACTCCCTCCTTTGACTTGAGAATTAAGAGTCTGGTGGGCCCCTTACAAGTCTCCGTCAGTAGCCCCAAGGTCAGACCCAGGAGGTGCAACCAGAATCGCAGTTGTGTCCAAACATCAGCCGTTCTTTTTCCATTTCCTAATCTTTACCTTATTCCGTTTTATTCTTACAGCTGTTTTTGCCTTTGTGTCTATTTTAATACATTTTTGTAACATTTGTAAATTTTGCATTTCGGTAAATGTTTGATTAGTGTAAGCGAAGAGGGGGCTCCCAAGTCCCCTGCCATCCAGCATGTGCACTGTGGATCCACTTAAAGGGAACCTGTCACCCCCCCCCCCCCAGGCGTTTGAAACTAAAAGCGCCACCTTGTGCAGCAGTAATGCTGCATTCTGACAAGGTGGCTCTTTTAGTTATTGGTGCTGTAACTGCCGAAATACTCCGTTTTGTATTTTGTCCTAAATACCTTTCTTCAGTCCAGGAGGCAGGCCTTCCCCCCCCCCCCTGCTGCAGATGCCACACAGCCGTCACTCAAATCTTCCTGGCGCCGGCTCCTCAGCGCTGTTTTGAAATCAGCCGGCGCCTGCGCTCTTTTGCCATGCCTTGGGCATGCGCAGTGAGCGCTGCCCGTCCTCTGTCCTCATTTGCAGTCTAGCTGACTGCGCCTGTGCGGCCGCCCTGCCTGTGAATCCCAGCCCCGCAGTGTCTTCTGATTTATTTATACTAGGACGGGCAGCGCTCACTGCGCATGCCCAAGGCATGACAAAAGAGCGCAGGCGCCAGCTGATTTCAAAACAGCGGTGAGGAGGCGGCGGCCCAGCGCCAAAAAGACTTGAGTGACGGCTGTGTGGCATCTGCACCAGGGGGAAAAGGCCTGCCTCCAGGACTGAGGAAAGGTATTTAGGACAAATTACAAAATGGGTTATTTCTGCAGTTACTGGACCAATAACTAAAAGAGCCACCATTACTGCTGCACAAGGTGGCTCGTTTAGTTTCCAACGCCTGTGGGGGGTGACAGGTTCCCTTTAAGATTGAGAAAGCGTGTACACTGCAGATTATAAATAGGGTTAGCACATAGGAGACATTAGATTTTTATTCACACCTTAAATATCTAATTCATATTTACATAATGTTAGTGTAATTAGAAGTGAAAATGATCCAAATCTTGTAGTTTTTAGACTAGGGATTTAATTAAAATATTTGCAAATTTAATCAGTGAAAGCTCCAATTACCTCAATCAGAGTAAGTGAATAAATTAGCTCTAATGAAAAAACATACAATTAAATAGTGTTTCCTGCTTTACATTTTTTATACTGTATTTTTATACCGATGTTTAACAATTTGACAATTTTTTTTTTTAAATTCGTTTATTAAACCACAACAACAAAAACAATTGGACATACATAGTTTACATGTATCCAGGTCAGCACAAATACACTCATCATAATAGTCATAAAGAACACAGTAAAAATATATAATGAATTTGCATTAATGTATGTCTCAATACATAGACCGGGTCATATAAATTCAGGAAATTATAGTATGCCTACAGTACTTAAAACCTTAAAACTATTTTACTGCCAAAACAATCCCCATCTCATTTATAAAGTAATACTGAGGAACAGCGTGAACCATGCATATTTTACCTTAAGCTCTATCACATTGGAACTAGACCATCAACCACGTGATGACACAGTACGGTACGACGAGTTCCATACATCCCAGATTTTATTAAATTTCTCTAAACAGCCCCTATTCTGGTATAAAGTACGTTCGTATGGTATGATTGAATTTACCAGCTCAATCCATGCCCCGAGAGATGGATGCGCGTTGCCCATCCAACGCAAGACTATTAGTTTCCTTGCCAAGAAAAGTGTCTCTCTCAAGAAAATTTGAACATGGTGTTCCCACGTCTCTTCCTCTAGTACCCCAAATAGACAGACTAATGGATTCAGAGGAATGGGAATATGTACAAGAGAAGTCAACAATGACGTTACCTCGTTTCAAAAAGATAGGATAACTGGACATCCCCATATCATGCGTGTAAAGTCTGCCCCTCCTGTGTGGCATCTAAGGCATTCTGAAGATTGAAACCACCCAATTTTGAATAGTCGTAACGGGGTTAAATATGATTGATGTATTATATACATTTGTATCATTTTATTGTTATCTGAGGGGGATACTTTAGTTGGGGACTCAAGAACCATCTTCCAGTCCTCATCGTGAAGATCAGGTACCAGGAGTTTCCACTTTTCTCTAACTGGTAGTAGAGCAGAATCCGCGCCCACGGATAACAGATATGTGTATAGTGCAGAGATAAGACCACGGGGTCCCTGTGATTTAAGGATCCCTATCAGTGGGAGGGATGATATTATTTGTGTCGTATTTATGCTACGCATATGTGATTGAATCGCTGATCTGAGTTGCAAATGGCGAAAGAACTGAGGCCGTGGGATATCATATTTAAATTTGACAAATTTTATACGTCATTTTATTCATTTTCTACAAGGTATACAATTTACAATATATATATTACAAGATACTTTAACTCCTCTTAATGGCCAGCAATAATTTTCGTAAAGTGTTAACCTGTCACTATACCTTTTAGGATCTCTGCATAATTGTCCCTTGAATACTTCTTATGAAATATCTACAAGACGGGTAGTACAGAGAAATGGCTGCGTACGGTGTATAGTTAGTGCAATAGTGATGTTTTGGGATGGTCCCGTGAGTAGAAATGTAGAGAAAACTCCTCTAAATAGTCAATCTATCAGAATTAACCAAGTCCCTGAGATGTTATTCCGCTATTATGGTTAGGGTTATGAATTACCAAGCACTTCATGGATCTTCTCACACTATCCTCCTAAGTATAGGATTTCCATTTTTTTTTTAAATATTATGATTGTTTTAATCAATGTAAAAAAAAAATCCATTTATTACTGCATTCTTGTTAGGAATGATATTTTTTGTGGAGAATACTTTAGTGGTTGTAGAAAAAATGATATTGCTATTGTATATGTGCTTGGAGACTTAATTCTGTGGTCTAAATACGCTGGATTTCATGTTTTTTTATTTTGCTAAGTGTGTTTCATCGGTCGAAAATTGTTCATTGTTTAAACATTACTCCATTGATTCACTTAAAATCTTCTCTGGTCAATACATAACTTTGTATAGTACTAATTGATTTAATTTTTATCTCAGAAATTAATATTACACATGAAAATAAGATTCTTTGTAACATATTTCATAAGAGAAATCTGCTTCGTTCTCCTTCTGGACTGATCATCCATTATCAATATTCTCAGTTCCCTGGAAAAACCTATTGTTACGGCCGCTACTCACCGCTCCGCTCCTTGCTCTCGGCGTGCTGTCCCTGCTTCTCCAGCTGTGGCTGCTGCTCTTGCTCGCCTCGGCCGCTCTTCTTCCGGGTCCCGGCGCGCTGTTCCCTCTTCCTCCTTGGCGACGCTGACTCCCTCCATCGCTGCTTGTTCCTGCTGTCCTGCTTCCGGTGGGCGGTACGCTCATCCTCGTCGGGCTCCTCCTCCACGTCCTGGGGGTTCTGCTTCTGCGCAGGATCTTGCGATAGACGCACCTCCCAGTCCTGGATCCTCTGTTACCGGATGTGTTTGTCCAGAGTGCTTCAGCGGCCAATCCAGATAGAGTTCACGGTATTTCAGGCCACCTCCCCTGCTAGGAGGTGCCTGAGTGTCTTTTGCTTTAGCTTCTGCCTCCGGCCACCTTCCTTTCTGAGTTCAGTACCTCCGTGCAGGCTCTGCGCTCTTCTCCCTGGCTCGCGCTTTATGTGTCTCCATTTCCTCCGCTCATCCTCTCTCCCTCTCTCCCTACAGCTTTGCCTCCGTCTCTGGTATCCTTCAGTTCAAGCCTGACGTCCATTTCCCGTGTTCTCTGCTTTTGGTTCCACCGTCCTCGTTCCTGGTTTTCTGTTTAGTTCTCTTCTTTTGTTTATCCTCCTTCTGAGCCGTCCCTCTTGGTATCTGCTACCGTGGATAGGAGACCTCTGGGCCTGCTCCTGACAGCCCCTGTATAGGGGTTGGTTAACACTAGGTCCCGCTCGCCCAGGGGTAGGTCTTCCACGGTCCAGAGGGTCCACTCTCGTTCTTGCCTCAGAAAACGTAATACCTATGTTGCAGACAGATTATTCCATTTCTCAGATGTAAGATGATAGTTACTACTAATAAGATTGTATGTATTAGGGTGAGGGAGGAGGCAGCGGCCAAGCTCCTCTTTCCATTACCCCCTTCTTGTTTACATAATTTTATCCATAAATTTAGAATTTTGAAAATGAAAGATCAGTCATGACAGAAAAAGCAGATTTCTTTAATACAATGTATTTTCATGAGTATTACTGATTTATGAAATAAAAATTAAAACGACAGTTAGGGTATCGTTACACTATACAATTTACCAACGATCACGACCAGCGATACGACCTGGCCGTGATCGTTGGTAAGTCGTTGTGTGGTCGCTGGGGAGCTGTCACATAGCAAGCTCTCCAGCGATCAACGATACCGAGGTCCCCGGGTTACCAGGGTGAACATCGGGTTACTAAGCGCAGGGCCGCGCTTAGTAACCCGATGTTTACCCTGGTTACCAGCGTAAAAAAAAACAAACACTACATACTTACATTCCGGTGTCTGTCCCTTGCCGTCTGCTTCCCGCACTGAGTGACTGCCAGCCGTAAAGTGAAAGCACAGCACAGCGGTGACGTCACAGCTGTGCTCTGCTTTCACTTTACGGCCGGCAGTCACTCAGTGCGGGAAGCAGACAGCAAGGGACCTGACGGACACCGGAATGTAAGTATGTAGTGTTTTACTTTTACGCTGGTAACCAGGGTAAACATCGGGTTACTAAGCGCGGCCCTGCGCTTAGTAACCCGATGTTAACCCTGGTTACCGGGGACCTCTGGATCGTTGGACGCTGGAGAGCTGTCTGTGTGACAGCTCTCCAGCGACCAAACAGCGACGCTGCAGCGATCCGGATCGTTGTCGGTATCGCTGCAGCGTCGCTTAGTGTGACGGTACCTTTAAATGATTGCTAATTGTCCTTAAATGGGAACTGTACTCTCAACAAATTTTTGCTTAAATCAATAGTACAGACAATTTTTTAAACAATTTGTCAGTCAAATCTGCTGCTTTCTCCACTTATGAGCCACTTCTTCCCCTTCCCCAACATCCTGTACTCACCATTCCTTCTGACTACTAATTTCCATCTTGCTAAAGACTGAATGTCAGGTTGAAATACAAAATAAAAAAATGAGTCGGCACTCTGTATGTCAAGGTGGTGCTCGTAGAGAAATATAATTGCAAATTTCAAACAACCGCGGCACTCACGTAATGGTGGATTAGTTCTTTATTCAATACTCAAGGAAATCCAATAGGATTCAGCATTACGTGAGTGCCGGGACTCTTTGAATGTCAGGTTACAACTTTGTTTTATACTCTATGGGGACAGAATTTTGGAATACGGAGTGATAAGCAGAGTAAGACAACAGACACAAAGAGACACAGCAGTAATTTACTGAGCCTTGTAGCAAGTCTCCACCCAGAGCTGGAATCTCTCCTACATAGCTCAGTACTGCTGTATAATCTCCTCTGTTCCTCTGCTGCTTTTGTCTGTATGCTAGCTAAGGAATGAAGAGTAGGTATTCATGTATGCGCGCTGTGCTCTGCTGTATATGGGAGAGATCATGGCAACTAGTTTCCTCCCACTAGCTCAGAGTCAATTGACAATTACAGATTGAGCCTGCAGAAGGAAATAATGCAGGATACAAATCGTGTAATGGCCAGAAAGAGTGTTATTTATTCGGACTCCCATGGCAGCACCATGAGAGAGGGGATCCGCCCATTAGGAACAGGAAACCTACAGATACAAAAGGGCGGCACCTCTCCCACATATCAGTTGGTTTCCTGTTCCTAAAGGGACAGGATCCTACAGAATTTTCAAGGATTTCAGGCCACCCACTCAGGTAGCGGGGGGTCTCCTACCTTGGCCGATGCGGAGATCCTGGAGACGTCACAGTGGTCCTGGCAGGGCTGCACGGCGTTTATGTTCACAGCAGGGAGCAGTCGCCAACGGTGTTCTGTCTCCACGCCAGCGTGAGGTAAGTATTTCCCCCTGGTTGTTGCTCCTCCCGGGGTGTGTGGCTGGTGCTGTGGGCTGTATGTTGTGCAGCAGCATTGGGGTGGCGCCGCCCAGTGCACCGCTGGCTAGGAAGCGCTGCAGGCCGGGGTGATGTCTGCTTCCAGGTCTCGGAGTTCTGCGCATGCGTGGTGTCTCCAAAATGGCGGCGCCCACCGATATTTCCACACCACTCACTCACAGGCCCTCTGGCCGATCTCCTACACCTGGGAGGCGGACAGCGATTCAGGGGGAGTGCTTGACGAATCTGCTGACCGAAGGTGGGATATTTAAATGGGCACCAGATCTGGTCCTTTGCTTCTGGCCTCAATTCCGTGAGGTATGGAGCGTGATCGCGAGCAGCAGCCTCAGCTGCTGGATGAGGTGTGTCAGAAGCCTAAAGGGAAGGAGCATGACAGGAGGAGTGATGAGTCTGGTCGCAAAAGCTCCTCCAGACAAGGATCAGGAGCATCAGGCAGGAAGAATCACCCTCGTATTCCGGTAGTTTTCTTTTTGGGCACCACTGGTAAGTGATCTACGAGAAAGTTCACTCAGTGACGGGATTCCCCTCATATTCTTTATTTTAGGGGAAGAAATGCATCGGTGAGGCTAAACATAAAGAATGTGCCATCTGCGGAGTTCCTTTACCCTATTTGTGCCCTAAAAAACTGTGTGCCCCCTGTATCCAGCAGACAGTGAGGTCTCAATTAAGGAGAAAGGGTGGAGGGCATTAGATCTTCATAGACTAGATTGTCTTACTTGCCCCCTCAGGTAACGGAGGAATCCTTTAGTGTGGCAGCAAGCCTGAAAGAGATGGTCAGGGCGGAAGTTAAACAGTCCATTAAAGGGACACTGTCACCTGAATTTGGAGGGAACAATCTTCAGCCATGGAGGCGGGGTTTTGGAGTTTTTGATTCACCCTTTCCTTACCCGCTGGCTGCATGCTGGCTGCAATATTGGATTGAAGTTCATTCTCTGTCCTCCGTAGTACACGCCTGCACAAGGCAAGATTGCCTTGTGCAGGCGTGTACTATGGAGGACAGAGAATGAACTTCAATGTACTATTGAACTATTGTACTATTGAACTTCATGTACTACGGAGGACAGAGAATGAACTTCAATCCAATATTGCAGCCAGCATGCAGCCAGCGAGTAAGGAAAGGGTGAATCAAAAACCCTAAAACCCCGCCTCCATGGCTGAAGATTGTTCCCTCCAAATTCAGGTGACAGTGTCCCTTTAAGTCCCTGTCTCAAGCAGGAAGCTCTAAATACAAAGCTCCTCTGGTCTCTGACTCTTCGGCGGATGAGGATATAGATGAAGGTTCCTACGATTCGGCTTCATTGTCCTCCTCTTCAGATGAAGACACTGCCCACTTTTGTCTACCCCTTGAAAGGATAGATAAATTAGTTAAGGCGGTCAGAGGAACAATGGGCATAACAGAACCCAAACCTCAGCTATCAGGGAAGAGATTATGTTTAGTGGATTGGAGCAAAAGAAGCATATAGCTTTTCCGCTAAATGAAAAGATTCAGGAGCTTATTAATAGAGAATGTAAGAAACCTGAAAAAAAAAGGTTCCTTGCCACCAGCACAGAAACGCAGATACCCCTTTGATGACCCGGCAGTCAGCAGTTGGGAAAAGGCCCCTAAATTAGATGCGTCAGTAGCCAAAGTGGCAAAACGAGCTTCTCTCCCCTTTGAGGATATGGGAACCCTTAAGGACCCCCTTGACAGGAAGGCCGACACCTTTCTAAAAGGTACCTAGGAAAGGGCAGCCGGTTCCTTAAGAACTGCGGTACCATCAACTTGTACAGCCAGGTCAATGATGGTTTGGCTGGACCAATTAGAATCCCAGTTAAAGGAGGGGGCCTCTAAAGACTATTTTAACTGCTCTACCGGTGATTCAGGAGGCTGCTGCCTTCTTGTCAGACACTTCTATTGACTCAGTTAAGATGGCAGCTAGAGCAGCAGGACTCTCTAATGTGGCTAGAAGAGCCTTGTGGTTAAAATGCTGGCCAGGAGATATACAGACGAGGTCAAAGCTCTGCGCCATTCCTTGCAAAGGAGAATATTTGTTTGGTCGGGCCATGGATGAGCTCCTAGAAAAGGCCGGAGATGACACAAATAAGTTCCCTAATTTATCCATGTCCTACCGTCATCCCTTCAATAAGAAGAGATTTAGCCGAGGAAGGAAGCGTGCATTTTCACCCGTTAGAGATCGGTCTAGACGGGAAGATAAGCGCAGAAGAGGTACAGGATTTATGTTCCGTCGTTCCTCGAGGAAGAGAAAGAAGCCAGACCAATGACTAGCAATCCCGGTGGGGGGGGGGGGGGATTTTTACCCTTTTTTTCAGAATGGTCAAAGATCACAAATAGTGTTTGGGTGCAGAACACTATATCTCAGGAACTCAAACTTGAGTTTAGTCGTACCCCACGGGATAATTTTAAATAAACTCCCTTACGTTCTTCTGCCCTTAAACAGTCGGCTTTAGAAGAAGAGATGACGACTTGGTTCTAAAAATGTCTTGATAGAAGTTCCAGAATCTGAAAGAGGTAGGGGATTTTACTCTCCCCTGTTCCTTATTAAGAAGCCTGACAAAACATATAGGAAAACCTTAGGTACCATAATTATTTTTAGGTCAAACATACCTTCAAAATAGTCTATCAATTCAACAATAAAAATGCTGTTTAAAAACTGTTTCATGGTAGTAGTGGATTTAAAAGATGCCTATTATCATGTACCCATCCATGTAGATTTCCAACGATTCCTAAGGGTAGCGGTTTGAATGGGGGGAGTAGTTCGCCATTTTCAGTATAGGGCTCTTCCCTTCGGTTTATCTTCCGCCCCTAGGGTATTTGGAAAGATAATCGCTGAAGTTATGGTACATTTACGGGAATCCAATATTCTTATTGTCCCCTACCTAGATGATTTCCTCATAGTGGGGAATTCAATGGATCATTGCTTGTCACAATTGGAGGTAGCTAGAATTAAGTTGGAACACCTGGGTTGGATAATAAATTATGAAAAATCTCGGTTACAGCCCCTAAAAGTTCAAAAGTTTTTGGGGTTGTTGTTAGATTCAGCTTCACAACAGTGTCATCTTCCTATGGAGAAGTTAGATCAAATTCAACGACAGGTATTAAAAGCAATTAATATACCCTCCATGACTCTTTGACAAGCTTGTTAAAGTCCCTCACATCATGTATTCCAGCTGTCAAATGGGCTCATCTTCACACTCGAGCCCTACAGAAAAACGTCTTGATTAATGACAAAGCCTTGGGAGGGGCCTTACGAGAAAGGATAACTTTTAGGCCGTTAACCCTTAGATCCCTTAGGTGGTGGCCAGATAAAGATAATTTATCTACAGGCGTTCCCTGGGTAACACATATAACTCGGGTGACATTGTGGTTCAGGGACAATGGGACCCCCACACAACATCTTCATCCAATCAGAGGGAGTTAATGGCGATCGAGTTAGCAGTTAAAAAACTCATATATCTGCAGGGACAACCAGGTGGCGGTGGCTTATGTAAATCGTCAAGGTGGAACACGTTCCAAGGCTCTGATGCAGGTGGCAGATCGCCTGTTCCAAACCGCAGAGACAAATTTGCAATCTTTGACTGCTCTTCACATCAAAGGGAAAGAAAATGTAAAAGCAGACTTTCTCAGCCGCAATACGCTAAAACAAGGAGAATGGTCTCTAAACGGCGACATTTTCAGTCAAATTGTCCGCAGATGGGGTCAACCGGTGGTGGACCTCTTTGCCACCAGAGACAACAAAAAAGTAAAAATATTTTGCTCTCTGAATCCAAGGGAGAATCCTCTGGCTGTGGATGCATTCCTGATAAAATGGGATTTTCCTTTGGCTTACTCTTTCCCACCATTGAACCTGTTACCTCTAGTGGTGAGGAAAATCAGGGAATTCTAATTGCCCCATTCTGGCCCAGAAAAACCTGGTTCGCATGGCTCAGGACAATGTCAGTAGGCGATCCCTGGGTACAACCAGATATCCCGAACTTGCTTTTCCAGGGACCGATCTGCAATCCACAAGTGATGGGACTCCATTTAACGGCTTGGAGTTTGCGCGGTCATTTTTAAAGGACATAGGCTTCTCCCCAAATTTGGTAGATACCCTTCTAAAGAGTAGGAAACAGATAACAACAAAAATCTACTTTAGAACCTGGAGAAAGTTCCTGGCCTTTTTAGATTTCAACATCAAAGAAGGGGTGCCGATACGCCAGATCTTAGAATTTCTGCAGAAGGGGTTAGAATTAAATCTTTCCACAAGTACACTGAGAGTGCAGGTCTCAGACCTGGGTGCCCTGTTCTCTTGTAATATTGCCAATAACTATTGGGTGTCGAGGTTCATTAAGGAAGTCGGTAGAGCTAGACCTTTGCATAAAAACAAGACGGTACCGTGGGACCTAAATCTAGTCCTTTCATCTTTGACATAAGACCCCTTTGAACCCTTACAAGAACCCTCAATCAAAATGTTGCCCTTAAAACAGCTTTCCTGGTAGCTATAACATCGACTCGCAGGATATGAGACATACAGGCACTTTCCAGACTTCCCCCTTACACAGAATTCTTACAGGATAGAGTGGTCCTCAAGCCGGACCCAGCTTACTTGCCAAAAGTAGCGTCTCATTTTCACAGGTCGCAGGAGATAGTTCTGCCATATTTTATCCCTAATCCTTCTAACCCTAAAGGCCCCGTCACACATAGCGACGCTTAAGCGATCCCGACAACGATACGACCTGTCAGGGATCGTTGCTGCGTCGCTATGTGGTCGCTGGTGAGATGTCACACAGTGCGATCTCCCCAACGACGCAGCAGCGATGCGGCGAACTGTAGCGACCTGTAGAACGATGCTATTTCATGATGATTCAATGGGACGTCCTGTCAACGAGGTTGTTGGTAAGGTGTCAAACACAGCGATGTGTGCTACCCAGCGGGACCTCAACGATCAAAAAATGGTCCAGGCCATTCCGACACGACCAGCGATCTCACAGCAGGGGCCTGATCGCTGCTACGTGTCACACATAGCGAGATCGCTACTGAGATCGCTGTTGCATTACAAAACTTGTGACTCAGCAGCGATCTCGCTATGTGAGATGGGGGCTTTAAGAAAAAGAACTCAATACATTAGATGTTAGAAGATGCCTTTTACATTATATCTCAGTCACTGATGCTTGGAAGAAGGATAATGCGTTATTCTTATCCTTCCAAGTTCCTAGGAAAGGGTTTAGAGTTTCAAAATACACTCTAGCTAAATGGATTAGGGAGGCTATTTCTCTTATACAACAGGTGGAGGTCCGGCTCCGCAGAATCTGAAGGCGCATTCCACCTGGGCAATGGCATCATCCTGGGCAGAAAGATTTGGAGTATCAATAGACCAGATATGTAAGGCGGCCACATGGTCATCCCCTTCCACCTTTTTCAAACACTATCAGTTGGACTTGGGATTCTCCTCAGATCTCACTTTCGGGTTAAGGGTGCTACAGGCTATAGTCCCTCCCTAAGGTGGCTTACATCTCCGTAAATCTCTCATGGTGCTGTCATGGGAGTCCGAATAAAGCATTAAGCTACTTACTGGTAGCTGCCTTTTCGGAGGCCCATGACAGCACCCTTAGTTCCCTCCCTATTCACGTGGGGGTTGCACTTCCTTAAAATAAAAAAAAATGTTTTTTTCACGTGTGATATCTGGGTTGCAGTTTTTTATTAAGATATTGTATATGATTGTTTATATTTGTATGCTATTAACCGCGGTAGTCCTCTCAGGCTCTGTAAAGCAACTGATACGTGGGAGAGGTTCCGCCCTTTTGTATCTGTAGGTTTCCTGTTCCAAATGGGCGGATCCCCTCTCTCGTGGTGCTGTCATGGGCCTCAGAAAAATGCTGCTACTGGTAAATACGGTAGCTTAATGCTTTCTCTTGTACACACATATAACAGCTTATTCTGAAATTATAAGACTTTACAAAATAAGTAAAATATAAGCAATGGAATCATGCAATATTGTAGTGCAGATTTGGTCACTGACAGATTCACTCATCTACTGATTTTATCCATTGTATAAATGATATGTAATTGTTTCAAAGACCAGCAGATAATTTAATTTTAATTCTTTGCTGTTACATGAATATTGTTTGTGAATAAATAGTGCATAAATATGTATTTTTTTATCTTTAGGATGCACTCTCTGTGTATAAAGAAGCAATACTGAAAATGCCACGGCAATTTGCACCACAAAGCTTATATAACATGATGGGTAAGAAAATGAACCAAAAATGAATAAATATTAATGTAATAAATATTAATATAACCTCTGTATCTTGGATTAACAGTCAAGTCATATTGGTTCATGGTTGTAACAAGAAATATTAGCTATTCAGTTCTTCATATCCTTTGTAGACTGAATGGTACAGGAATACCAATTTATTGCATTAAAATGTCCTAAATCCAGATTTTGTGTCAATCACTGCTTACATTGCCAATGTGAAGGCAACATCTGCTCAGTGCCCATCTGCTAGCAGGTTACAAAGGTTAACCCCTCTGTGACCTTAGACGTACTATCCCGTCGAGGTGCCCTGGGCTTATCTGACCCTGGACGGGATAGTACGTCATAGCGATCGGCAGCGCTCACGGGGGGAGCGCCGCCGATCGCGGCCGGGTGTCAGCTGCTTATCGCAGCTGACATCCGGCACTATGTGCCAGGAGCGGTCACGGACCGCCCCCGGCACATTAACCCCTGGCACACCGCGATCAAAGATGATCGCGATGTGCCGGCGGTGCAGGGAAGCACCGCGCAGGGAGGGGGCTCCCTGCGGGCTTCCCTGAGCCCCCCGCAGCAACGCGATGTGATCGCGTTGCTGCGAGGGTCTCCTCACCTCCCTCCCTGCTCGAGCCCCGGATCCAAGATGGCCGCGGATCCGGGTCCTGCAGGGAGGGAGGTGTCTTCACAGAAGCCTGCTCAGAGCAGGCACTGTGAAGCAGCCTGCACTCCTATCAGATCAGTGATCTGACAGAGTGCTGTGCAAACTGTCAGATCACTGATCTGTGATGTCCCCCCCTGGGACAAAGTAAAAAAGTAAAAAAAAAAATTTCCAAATGTGTAAAAAAAATAAAAAAAAATATTCCAAAATAATGAAAAAAAAAAAAAAATATTATTCCCATAAATACATTTCTTCATCTAAATAAAAAAAACAAAACAATAAAAGTACACATATTTAGTATCGCCGCGTCCGTAACGACCCGACCTATAAAACTGTCCCACTAGTTAACCCCTTCAGTAAACACCGTAAGAAAAAAAAAAAAAAAACGAGGCAAAAAACAACGCTTTATTATCATACCGCCGAACAAAAAGTGGAATAGCACGCGATCAAAAGGACAGATATAAATAACCATGGTACCGCTGAAAGCGTCATATTGTCCCGCAAAAAAAGAGCCGCCATACAGCATCATCAGCAAAAAAATAAAAAAGTTATAGTCCTGAGAATAAAGCGATGCAAAAATAATTATTTTTTCTGTAAAATAGTTTTTATCGTATAAAAGCACCAAACCATAAAAAAATGATATAAATGAGGTATCGCTGTAATCGTACTGACCCGAAGAATAAAACTGATTTATCAATTTTACCAAACGCGGAACGGTATAAACGCCTCCCCCAATAGAAATTCATGAATAGCTGGCTTTTGATCATTCTTCCTCACAAAAATCGGAATAAAAAGCGATAAAAAAATGTCACGTGCCCAAAAATGTTTTCAATAAAAACGTCAACTCGTCCCGCAAAAAACAAGACCTCACATGACTCTGTGGACCAAAATATGGAAAAATTATAGCTCTCAAAATGTGGTATTGCAAAAAATATTTTTTGCAATAAAAAGGGTCTTTCAGTGTGTGACGGCTGCCAATCATAAAAATCCGCTAAAAAACCCGCTATAAAAGTAAATCAAACCCCCCTTCATCACCCCCTTAGTTAGGGAAAAATAAAAAAAAATGTATTTATTTCCATTTTCCCATTAGGGCTAGGGTTAGGGCTAGGATTAGGGTTAGGGTTAGGGCTAGGGTTAGGGCTAGGGTTAGGGCTAGGGCTAGGGTTAGGGCTAGGGTTAGGGCTAGGGTTAGGGCTAGGGCTAGGGTTAGGGCTAGGGTTAGGGCTAGGGTTAGGGTTAGGGTTAGGGCTAGGGTTAGGGCTAGGGCTAGGGTTAGGGTTAGGGTTGGGGCTACAGTTAGGGTTGGGGCTAAAGTTAGGGTTAGGGTTTAGATTACATTTACAGTTGGGAATAGGGTTGGGATTAGGGTTAGTGGTGTGTCAGGGTTAGAAGCGTGGTTAGGGTTACCGTTGGAATTAGGGTTAGGGGTGTGTTTAGATTAGGGTTTCAGTTATAATTGGGGGGTTTCCACTGTTTCGGCACATCAGGGGCTCTCCAAACACGACATGGCGTCCGATCTCAATTCCAGCCAATTCTGCGTTGAAAAAGTAAAACAGTGCTCCTTCCCTTCCGAGCTCTCCTGTGTGCCCAAACAGGGGTTTACCCCAACATATGGGGTATCAGCGTACTCAGGACAAATTGGACAACAACTTTTGTGGACCAATTTCTCCTGTTACCCTTGGGAAAATACAAAACTGGGGGCTAAAAAATAATTTTTGTGGGAAAACAAAAATATTTTTTATTTGCATGGCTCTGCGTTATAAACTGTAGTGAAATACTTGGGGGTTCAAAGCTCTCACAACACATCAAGATGAGTTCCTTAGGGGGTCTACTTTCCAAAATGGTGTCACTTGTGGGGGGTTTCTACTGTTTAGGTACATTAGGGGCTCTGCAAACGCAATGTGACGCCTGCAGACCATTCCATCTAAGTCTGCATTCCAAATGATGCTCCTTCCCTTCCGAGCCCTCCCATGCGCCCAAACGGTGGTTCCCCCCCACATATCGGGTATCAGCGTACTCAGGACAAATTGGACAACAACATTTAGGGTCCAATTTCTCCTGCTAACCTTGGAAAAATACAAAACTGGGGGCTAAAATATAATTTTTGTGGGAAAACAAAAATATTTTTTATTTGCATGGCTCTGCGTTATAAACTGTAGTGAAATACTTGGGGGTTCAAAGCTCTCACAACACATCAAGATGAGTTCCTTAGGGGGTCTACTTTCCAAAATGGTGTCACTTGTGGGGGGTTTCTACTGTTTAGGTACATTAGGGGCTCTGCAAACGCAGTGTGACGCCTGCAGACCATTCCATCTAAGTCTGCATTCCAAATGGCGCTCCTTCCCTTCCGAACCCTCCCATGCGCCCAAACGGTGGTTCCCCCCCACATATGGGGTATCAGCGTACTCAGGACAAATTGGACAACAACTTTTGGGGTCCAATTTCTCCTGTTACCCTAGGGAAAATACAAAACTGGGGGCTAAAAAATAATTTTTGTGGGAAAAAAATTTTGTTTTATTTTTATGGCTCTGCATTATAAACTTCTGTGAAGCCCTTGGTGGGTCAAAGTGCTCACCACACATCCAGATAAGTTCCTTAGGGGGTCTACTTTCCAAAATGGTGTCACTTGTGGGGGGTTTCAATGTTTAGGCACATCAGTGGCTCTCCAAACGCAACATGGCGTCCCATCTCAATTCCTGTCAATTTTGCATTGAAAAGTCAAACGGCGCTCCTTCCCTTCCGAGCTCTCCCATGCGCCCAAACAGTGGTTTACTGCCACATATGGGGTATCAGCGTACTCGGGACAAATTGGACAACAACTTTTGAGGTCCAATTTATTCTCTTACCCTTGGAAAAATAAAAAATTGGGGGCAAAAATATTATTTTTGTGAAAAAATATGATTTTTTATTTTTACGGTTCTGCATTATAAACTTCTGTGAAGCACTTGGTGGGTCAAAGTGCTCACCACACCTCTAGATAAGTTCCTTAGGGGGTCTACTTTCCAAAATGGTGTCACTTGTGGGGGGTTTCAATGTTTAGGCACATCAGTGGCTCTCCAAACGCAACATGGCGTCCCATCTCAATTCCTGTCAATTTTGCATTGAAAAGTCAAATAGCGCTCCTTCCCTTCCGAGCTCTCCCATGCGCCCAAACAGTGGTTTACTGCCACATATGGGGTATCAGCGTACTCAGGACAAATTGGACAACAACTTTTTGGGTCCAATTTCTCCTGTTACCCTTGGTAAAATAAAACAAATTGGAGCTGAAGTAAATTTTTTGTGTAGAAAAGTTAAATGTTCATTTTTATTTAAACATTCCAAAAATTCCTATTAAACACCTGAAGGGTTAATAAACTTCTTGAATGTGGTTTTGAGCACCTTGAGGGGTGCAGTTTTTAGAATGGTGTCACACTTGGGCATTTTCTATCATATAGACCCCTCAAAATGACTTCAAATGAGACGTGGTCCCTAAAAAAAAATGGTGTTGTAAAAATGAGAAATTGCTGGTCAACTTTTAACCCTTATAACTCCCTAACAAAAAAAAAAATTGGTTCCAAAATTATGCTGATGTAAAGGAGACATGTGGGAAATGTTACTTATTAAGTATTTTGTGTGACATATCTCTGTGATTTAATTGCATAAAAATTCAAAGTTTGAAAATTGCGAAATTTTCAAAATTTTCGCCAAATTTCCGTTTTTTTCACAAATAAACGCAGGTACTATCAAAAAAATTTTACCACTATCATGAAGTACAATATGTCACGAGAAAACAATGTCAGAATCACCAGGATCCGTTGAAGCGTTTCGGAGTTATAACCTCATAAAGGGACAGTGGTCAGAATTGTAAAAATTGGCCTGGTCATTAACGTGCAAACCACCCTTGGGGGTAAAGGGGTTAAGAAAATGGGTAATATAAATGATCATTTTAAGGATAGACCTGACAATTAGGGGGTATTTTATTAATTTTTCATCCACACTTGACTAATCATGTAATACTGTATTCAAACTTTCTTAAAGGAACACACATGCACTGCTGACATGTTGAAGGGAAACTGTAAACTAGATTTTTGCTACCCCATTTGAGAGCATGATGTAGGGGCAGATACTCTGATTCCAGTGATATGTCATTTCTCTGCTTCCGTCAGTTTTGATACAATCACTGTTTTATCTGCTGCAGATCAAGCAGTCCTCTGAATGGTGAGCTCTGTATAACTCTGCACACACCACTGATTGGCAGATTTCTGTATACACTGTGCATAGGCAGTAAAGCTGCCAATCAGTGGTGCGAGTGTGTTAGGACTAAATGGCAGTAGGTTTACTAGTCCTCTAGTGACAATTACCTGCTAATAAAACAGTGACTTTATCAAGCATTCCATTAACTGATACATCACTGGAATCAGGGCCTCAGCCCCCTACCATCTTGCTGTTCTCAGAATAGCTAGGAAAACCCTCATGACAGATTCCCTTTAAAATTATTTTCTCAATGTCTTTAAACTGCTGTGCAGTACTAAAATATATTTGGCCATGATAAATAAAATGCATGTGACAAGTTTTGTCACCCAGCACTCTACAAAAGTTTTTATGACGTGTACTAATACTATTATTGTGCAACCATCACTTCGCCAGACATTGCTTTACAAATGATAGCTAATGGTAACCAGTAGCATTAGTGAGCAAATTATAATAAATAAACTTCCACTTCCCACATATAATTTTCCAGTACTGGCAGTATATGCAATTTTAATGTATTAGTGTTTTTGTCTATTTTTTAATGTCTCTTTAGTTTTGCACGTAGAGGTTATAAAATCCATTTAACGTTGGTTTTTATTCCCTCGGAAATGGTGTATAATTTATGAATAGCCCCATTTAGCACTCTGAAAGTGTTAATCTGTCATATCCATTTTTCCATTATTTCCTCCTGCATAGTGCATTGCTCTTCAGATTTCAGAAATGCTATGACTTTATTGGCAAGCGATTTTCTTCACCTGCTATTGAAATTCCTGCTCTCACATCTATGCAGTTTTACATTATATTTTTATTATCACAGCTTTTTTCTGAATCAGAGACTGGTGGTGCAGCAGTGATCCCGTCACTGTTAGGTTATTAATGTGAATAATACTGACCTAGTCATTAAAGGGAACCTGTCACCCCGTTTTTTCAGATTGAGATATAAATACTGTTAAATAGGGCCTGCACTGTGCGTTACAATAGTGTATGTAGTGTACCCTGATTCCCCACCTATGCTGCGAAATACATTACCAAAGTCGCCGTTTTCGCCTGTCAATCAGGCTGGTCTGGTCAGGTGGGCATGGTGACATCGCTCTTTTCTTCCCCAGCTTTCCGTTGGTGGCGTGGTGGTGTGCGCATGTCGCAGTGACGAATCCACTGCGCGCACGTGAAGCCGAGTTTGTATCTCGGTTTTGGGAAAATGGCCGCCGCGATCTCTTCTGCGCACGCGCGGCATCCCGCGGCCATTTTCCTGAAGCCCCGTGCAGCAGAGCACTCCATCTGCGCACGCGCGGCCCCAGGAAGATGGCCGCCCCCACCGATGACAGGGGGTAATAGCGCAGATCGCGCGCTGCTTCTTCACGTGCGCGCAGTGGATTCGTCACTGCGACATGCGCACACCACTACGCCACCAACGGAAAGCTGGGGAAGAAAAGAGCGATGTCACCACGCCCACCTGACCAGACCAGCCTGATTGACAGGCGAAAACGGCGACTTTGGTAATGTATTTCGCAGCATAGGTGGGGAATCGGGGTACACTACATACACTATTGTAACGCACAGCGCAGGCCCTATTTAACAGTATTTTTATCTCAATCTGAAAAAACGGGGTGACCGGTTCCCTTTAACAAACACAATACTCGAAAGAATAAGCTTTCAAGTATGCACATGAGATAGAACACTATTGCATTGTTTACCATATTTTTCCTCTGTCTCTGATTTTCTGTTGCTTAGACTGTTATAGGTATGAGTGCTATGCATGAGAAACAAGGATAGCACTCGTTTGTAAGAAACTTGTCTCAGTGAGTTGGAAGGGACCTCCAGGGACCTCCAGGGTCATTGTGTCCAATACGCTGCTCAATGCAGGAGTCACTAAACAATCTCAGACAGAGAAAGTTTTTTTCTAATATCTAATCTGTATCTTCCCCCTTCCATTTTCATCCCATTGCTTCTCGTGTTTCAATTTGCAAATGAGAATAATGATGACCCCTCTACATTGTGACATCCCTTCAGATATTTGTAGACAGCTATTAAGTCTCCTCTTAGCCTTCTTTTCTGCAAACTAAACATTCCCAGATTATTTAACCTTTGCTTGTAGGACATAGTTTGCAGTCCGCTCACTATCCTGGTCGCTCTTCTCTGAACTTACTCCAGAGTCTTTTGAAGAATGTGGCGCCCAGGACTGGACACAGTATCCAGCTGAGGCCTGATCAAGGTGGAGTAGAGGAGGATAATTACTTCATGTGATCTAGACTCTATTTTGCAATTTTCAAACTTTGTATTTTTATGCCCTTAAATCACAGAGATATGTCATAAAAAATAGTTAATAAATAACATTTCCCACATGTCTACTTTACATCAGCACAATATTGGAAACAACATTTTTTGTTAGGAAGTTATAAGGGTTAACAGTTGACCAGCAATTTTTCATTTTTACACCACCATTTCTATATGATAGAAAATAACCAAGTGTGTCACCATTCTAAAAACTGCACCCCTCAAGGTGCTCAAAACCACATTCAAGAAGTTTATTAACCCTTTACGTGCTTCACAGGAACTGAAACAATGTGGAAGGGAAAAAAACGAACATTTAACTTTTTTTGCAAACATTTTACTTCAGAACCTATTTTTTTTTTAATTTCACAAGTGTAAAAACTGAAAATTAACCACAAATTTTGTTGTGCAATTACTGCTGAATACGCCGATACCCCATATGTGGGGGTAAACCACTGTTTGGGCGCACCGCAGAGCTTGGAAGAGAAGGAGCGCCGTTTGACTTTTTCAATGCAGAATTGGCTGGAATTGAGATCGGACGCCATGTCGCGTTTGGAGAGCCCCTATATGCCTAAACAGTGGAAACCCCCCACAAGTTATACCATTTTTGGAAACTAGACCCATTAAGGACCTTATCTAGATGTGTGGTGAGCACTTTGAACCCCCAAGTGCTTCACAGAAATGTATAAAGTAGAGTCGTGAAAATAAAAAATCCTTTTTTCGTCCTCAAAAATGATTTTTTTAGCCTGCAATTTTTTATTTTATCAAGGGTAACAGGAGACATTGGACCCCAAAATTTGTTGACCAGTTTGTCCTGAATACGCTGATACCCCATATGTGAGGGGGGGGCACTTTTTGGGCACACATCGAGGCTCAGAAGGGAAGAAGTGCCGCTTGGAATGCAGACTTTGATGGGATGGTCTGCAGGCGTCATGTTGCATTTGCAGAGCTCCTAATGTACGTAAACAGTAGAAACTCCCCACAAGTGACCCCATTTTTGGAAACTAGACCCCCCAAAGAGCTTATCTAGATGTGTGGTGAGCACTATGAACCCCCAACTGCTTCACAGAAGTTTATAATGTAGAGCCTTGAAAATAAAAAAAATCATATTTTTTCCACGAAAATCATCTTTTCACCCCCAAATTTTTACTTTCACAAGGGTAACCGGAGAAATTGGACCCCAAAATTTATTGTGCAATTTATGCTGAGTAGGCTGATACCCCATGTGTGGGGGGGAACCACTGCTTGGGTGCACGGCAGAGCTCGTAAGGGAAGGAGCGCCGTTTTGGAATGCAGACTTTGATAGAATGGTATGCGGGTGTTATGTTGCTTTTGCAGAGCCCCTGATGTACCTAAACACTAGAAACCCCCCACAAGTGACCCCATTTTGGAAACTATACTTTTATAATATAGAGTTGTGAAAATAAAAAATATTTTTTTTCCACAAAAAAGATTTTTTAGCCCCAATATTTTTATGTTCACAAGGGTAACAGGAGAAATTGGACCCCAAAAGTTGTTGTCCAATTTATCCCGAGTACGCTGATGCCCCATATGTGGGGGTAAACCACTGTTTGGGCGCACGGCAGAGCTCAGAAGGGAGGGAGCACCATTTGTCTTTTTGAGCGCAAAATTGTCTGTCGCATTTGGAGACCCCCTGATGTACCTAAACAGTGGAAACCCCCCAATTCTAACTCCAACCCTAACCCCAACACACCCCTGACCCTAATCCCAACCGATCCATAATCCTAATCACAACCCTAACCATAATCACAACCCTTACCCCAAAACAACCCTAATCCCAACCCTAACCATAACCCTAATCAAAACCCTAAGTCCAATACACCCCTAATCCTAATCTCAACTCTAACCTCAAACCTAACCCTAATCCCAATACACCCCTAATCCCAACCCTAACCTTAACCCTAATCCCAAACCTAACGCTAATCCCAAATGTTACCCTAATGCCAACCCTAACCCTAATACCAACCCTAATCCAAACCCTAACCCTAATCCCAACTCTAGCCCTAACTTTAGCCCCAACCCTAGCCCTAACTTTAGCCCCAACCCTAGCCCTAACTTTAGCCCCAACCCTAGCCTTAACTTTAGCCCTAACCCTAGCCCTAACCCTAGCTTTCGCCCAACTCCTCTAGCTGCCGGCTGGCAGATCATGGCGGGCGCACTGCGCATGTGCCCGCCATTTTCTTACCAGATGAATAAGCCGGCGGCCAGGAGGGGACGCAGGAGAACCCAGGGACGCCGGTAAGTATAACATGGTCCCCGAATCCCCCTATTTCTCTGTCCTCTGCTATCACATCAGAGGACAGAGTATGACACATCAGGTTTTTTTTTGCGGCCTCCGGTAAACAGTTAATTACCGGCGATCGCAAAACAGGGGTCGGTAAAAACCGACCCCGTTCATGTTCTTTGGGGTGTCGGCTACCCCTGGCAGCCGAGACCCCAAAGATCTTCCGGGTGCTTGCCGGCGGGCGCACTGCGCATACGCCCGCCATATTTTGGCTGGAACAAGATGGCGGCGCCCATCGGGAGCCACGAGGAGCATCGGGGGAGACAGGTGTGTATCGGGGGGCGATCCAGGACCCCATTTCTCTGTCCTCTGATGTGTGATCACATCGGAGGACAGAGAAATTAAATGGGAAATCGCGTTTTGGGGGGTTTTTTTGCCACCACCGGTAAACAGTTAGTTACTGGTGATCGCAACCCGGGGTCGGTAAAACCCCCCCGAATCATGTTCTCTGGGATCTCAGCTACCCCCGGCAACCGAGAATCCAGAGAAAATCCAACTCTGGGGGGCACTATTCACTTTTTCGTAATTAACGGCGCTGTGGTTTAAGTACCCTTAACTGCCGCCGTTAAAAGGCATATCGGCCTTCGTTAAGGGGTTAATACATCCTATAACTGTGTTTGCCTTTTTTTTTTTTGCTGCTGCATCACACTGTTGACTCATGTTCAGTCTGTGATCTATTCGTATACACTTATTCACTCTGCTGCTCACACACCTCCCCCTGCCCTCTTTGAATACTTCAATGGACCTTTGTCATCTGACTTGCTTATACTACGCCTTGTTTTCAGCAGACAGATTTGTAACTGTTATTAGAATATCAGGAAGCTGATATATTGCAAGGTTTCTCAACACTTGCACAATTGATTTTGGCAGCAAAGTTTGTTACAATGAGTGTGACTATTCTTTCTGTATCAATAGATGTTGACGGCTAAAGCATTATTATGAAATATATCTAAAATATATCTTTTTATCTATAAATGCAGGGTGGGCCATTTATATGGATACACCTAAATAAAATGGGAATGGTTGGTGATATTAACTTTGTATTTGTAGCACATTAGTATATGGGAGGGGGAAAACTTTTCAATATGGGTGGTGACCATGGTGGCCATTTTGAAGTCAGCCACCCATATTTATTTTTTCCAATGGGAAGAGGGTCATGTGACACATCAAACTTTTTGAGAATTTCACAAGAAAAACATAAACAATGGTGTGCTTGGTTTTAATGTAACTTTATTCTTTCATGAGTTATTTGCAAGTTTATGACCACTTATAAAATGTGTTCAAAGTGCTGCCCATTGTGTTGGATTGTCAATGCAACCCTCTTCTCCCACTCTGGACACACTGGTAGCAACACCACAGAAGAAATGCTAGCACAGGCTTCCAGTGTCCGTTGTTGTTTCAGATGCTACATATCTCGTGTCTGCACAGCATAGACAATTGGCTTCAGATGACCCCAAAGCATCTGAAACAACAGATACTGGAAGCCTGTGCAAGCATTTCTTCTGCAGAGTTGCAATCAGTGTGTCAAGATTGGGAGAAGAGGATTGCATTGACAATCCAACACAATGGGCAGCACTTTGAACACATTTTATAAGTGGTCATAAACTTGTAAATAACTCATGAAAGAATTAAGTTATGTTCAAACCAAGCACACCATTGTTTTTCTTGTGAAATTCTCAATAGGTTTGCTGTTACATGACCCTCCTCCCATTGAAGAAAATAAAGTTGGATCCAAAATGGCCGACTTCAAATTTGCCGCCATGGTCACCACCCCCTCCCATATACTAATGTGCCACAAACA
Source organism: Ranitomeya imitator (assembly GCF_032444005.1). Classification (NCBI taxonomy): domain Eukaryota; kingdom Metazoa; phylum Chordata; class Amphibia; order Anura; family Dendrobatidae; genus Ranitomeya; species Ranitomeya imitator. Next base: position 230,320,841 of record NC_091285.1, on the reverse strand, counting down.
GGAAGTTGATATCACAAACCATTAACATTTTATGTAAGTGTATCCATATAAATTGCCCATCCTGTATATATTAGAAAATGTAAGACACACAATTATTAGAATATGTAAGACACGCAAGATGGCTGTCAATCTTCCTCAGTCTGTGGCTCCATGCATGGTCTCGCCTCGTGGAGTTCGGATGATTCTGAGAAAGTTCAGGAATCAGCCCAGAACTTTACGGGACGACTTAGTTAATGACCTGCAGAAAACTTGGGACCACAGTCTCAAACATTACCTTTAGTAGCACACTATGTAGTCATGGATTAAAGTCCTGCAAGGCACGCAATGTCCCACTGCTCACGCCAACACATGTTCAGGCCCATTTAAACTTCACCAATGACCATCTGGATGATCCAGAGGAGGCATGGGAGGGAGAATGTCTTGTTGTCATATGAGACCAAAATAGAAATTTTTGGTATCAACTCCACACCCTGTGTTTGGAGGACGAAGAAGAATGAATACAACTCCAAGAACATCGTCCCAACCATGAAGCATGGTGGGGAAAACGTACTTTGGGGTGCTTTTCTGCAAAGGAGATAGAACGACTGCACTGTATGGAAGAGAGGATGTATGGGGTCATGTATCGCAATATTTTGGCCAACAACCTCCTTCCCTCAGTAAAGCATTGAAGATGGGTCATGGTTGGGTCTTCCAACATGACAATGATTTGAAACACACAGCCAGGGCAACTAAGGAGTGGCTCCAGGAGAAGCATTTCAAGGTCGTGGAGTTGTCTTGCCAGTCTCCAGACCTGGACCCAATAGAGTATCCTTGTAGGAAGCTGAAACCAGAAAGATCTGGAGAAATTCTATATGAGAAGTGGGCCAAAATCTTTGCTGCAGTGTGTGCAACTTGAGTTAAGAATCACAGGAAACTTCTGACCGTAATTGCAAACAAAGGTTTCTGTTCCAGGTATTAAGTCCTGTTTTTGTATTGTATCAAATGCTTATTTCATTCAATAAAATGTAAATTATGTATCAATAAATCATACAATGTGATTTTCAGGATCTTTAAAAAAAAACTCCATCTCTTACAGTTGAAGAGTACCTACAATAAAAGTTATGGGCCTACATTCTTTGTATGTGGAAGAACTTGTAAAATTGGCAGTATATCAAATATTTAGTCTTAGATTACCAAAGGAGCCATAGGAATACATGTAGAGTAATAAAGTATAAGCAAATATGATAGTTACACTATTATTCGAGGTTGAGACAATAATTATCCACACTCTGGCTACATAATTTATTTTAATAATTTTGCAGTAAAGATTGGTACATACTTTTTGGACACAAACTTCCTGCTTTTCAGTACTCTGTGCAACTGTCAACAAGTTTTCGTATTCCCTAATTAAAAATATTTTATGCTGAGATGTAAGCCATGAATGGACGGCTATCTTCTCATCATCAGGTGTTAATCTTTGTCTTCTTAAGGGTACCGTCACACAGTGGCACTTTTGTCGCTACGATGGTACGATTCGTGACGTTCCAGCGATATCCATACGATATCGCTGTGTCTGACACGCAGCAGCGATCAGGGATCCTGCTGAGAATCGTACGTCGTAGTAGATCGTTTGGAACATTCTTTCGTCGCTGGATCGGTGTGTGTGACTCCGATCTAGCGATGCGTTCGCTTGTAACCAGGGTAAACATCGGGTTACTAAGCGCAGGGCCGCGCTTAGTAACCCGATGTTTACCCTGGTTACCAGCGTAAATGTAAAAAAAAAAAAACAGTACAAACTTACATTCCGGTGTCCATCAGGTCCCTTGCCGTCTGCTTCCCGCACTCAGTGACTGCCGGCCGTAAAGTGAAAGCAGAGCACAGCGGTGACGTCACCGCTGTGCTGTGCTTTCACTTTACGGACGGCAGTCAGTGAGTGCGGGAAGCAGACGGCAAGGGACAGACACCGGAATGTAAGTATGTACTGTTTTTTTTTTTTTTTACGCTGGTAACCAGGGTAAACATCGGGTTACTAAGCGCGGTCCTGCGCTTAGTAACCCGATGTTTACCCTGGTTACTCGGGGACCTCGGCATCATTGGTTGCTGGAGAGCTGTCTGTGTGACAGCTCTCCAGCGACCACACTACGACTTACCAACGATCACGGCCAGGTCGTATCGCTGGTCGTGATCGTTGGTAAATCGTATAGTGTGACGATACCCTAAGGCTTCTTTTAGGCGACCAAACAGGTGATAATTTGACCCAACAGAATTAGTTCACTTGTACACTCAATGTTGAAAAAGTCGTAAACGGGCATCTGATTCATTCTTCATGGCTGACATTTGTGTTACCTTCTCTATCCATTCATAAACACTTCACTGCAAAATACTTTCTCCATATGATTTTTCATAAATATATTGGTACCAGACACATCTTTAGACCACAAAAAGTTAAATTCCTACACACTGCTCTTTTTTCGTGCAAATCTCTAGTTGGGCACATATTGGTTCTCATACTGCAGTCACAATGAACATACTTTAATACATCTAGATTTGTAGCATCGCTTGGAAAACTGATTGACTGGTTGGTCACACTTGGCATAGTGCTTGACAAGTTTGACCAACATTTTACTATTGATGCTGCCTATGCAGCATCAATAGTAAAAGATAGAATGTTAAAAATAATTTAAAAAAATTAAAAAAAAATAGTTATTCTCACCTTCCGACGGCCCCCGATCTCCTCAACTGCTCTCCCGGCGGCTTCCGTTCCCAGGGATGCATTGCGCAAAGGACCTTTCTGACGTCACTGTCACGTGACTGTGACATCATCCCAGGTCCTTCGCTTAATGCATGCCTGGGAACGGAAGCACCCTCGTGCACCGCTGAGAGGCGGGAGGACTCCAGGGGCCATCGGTAGGTAAGTATATCAATATTTTTTATTTTAATTATTTTTTTAACAGAAATATGGTTTGCAAGGGCCTAGAGGAGAGTCTCCTCTCCTCCAGACCCGGGTACCACCGCACATGATCCGCTTCCCGCATGGTGGGTATAGCCCCATGCGGAAAGTAAGCGGATCAATGCATTCCTATGTGTGTGGAATCGCCACAATTCTGCACAAAGAATGAGCATGCTGCGTATTTTTCCACGATGCGATGCCGCCATGGAAAAATATGCAGGATTAGCACAGCATTGCAGAATCCCATTGAATTCAATGGGCTGTGTTGTGCATGTGTCTTTTCAGCGTTTTCGCCGTGTTTTTGCAGCAAAAAAACGTGGTAAAAACGTATACAATCCGCAACATGTGCACATAGCCTAAGATAATCTCTGTGATATCCTTTCATATTTTGTACTTTATAATTAGATGGTCCATGAGACATTTTTTTCTTCCAAACTTAATAAATCAAAGTTTTTTATTCCTTCTTATAGTCCATCTATTACTTTGATTGCCCGCTTTTACACTCACTTTATGTGAGCTGCTAAAGTTTTGTTTGCTCTCCCCCAATATAACCAAGCCTTTTTTAGTGGCACTTTTACAGTTTAGTAGATAATTGTACATTGTTTCCTCTGCATTATCTTACATTTATCCACATGAAGCTTCAAGGGAACCTGTTGTTCTCTTCATTCTGTCCAAACTACGGGCATCAAGAATCCGAGCCTGGGTGCACGATTGCAGCGAAGTATGTTTTCTTTACTGAAACTCTCTGGGTGAGGTGAAACAAGTACTGCTCCAGTCCCATGCTGGCTTCTCCCCGCACCGCTCTAGCCTTTCCACGTGTTTACCTGGTGAGAGACCTGTCAGTCATATAGAGCGACACCGGGAGCAGTTGATCGGTGGCAGCGCCGGACTAGGCTTATCACTCCCTATACTCTCTAGCCAGCTTTTCAAATTGTTTTCTTTGAAATCCTGGAGCGTTTCAGAGAAAAACATACCTGGCTACAAGCATGCCGACAGGCTCTTGAGTCATGCTTGCCGTGGTTTTCGCAGCATGAATCAGCTGTGACTGGTTCCCTTTCATTTGTCACTACCTTGCCCAAGCTTTTAGCTTCCCCCCACATTACTTAATTTTGTATTTCCCTCTGTAGAATTATATTTTCATCTGTGTTGATTTCCTTGCAGAGCATAGTATCACTTGAACTTACTGAATTATTAGGATTCATACGTGGTGTTGATGCCGTGTTTTTTTTGTGTTTTTTTAATGCAAAAAAATGCGTTGTTTTTCTGTAGCAGTAGAATAAATGAGATTCTTAAACTTTCATATGATGCATTTTTCTTTCCTTTTCGAGCTGTGGTGTTTTTTTTCTTAAAACGCCAACATGTTGATTATTTAAGTTTTTTTCCCCAGTCAATTGAATGCATAAAAAATAAGAAAAAGACATAAAAAAAAGGTGCATTGTGTGTTCTGTGCACAAAAAAAAGCACTGTTTTCACTGTTACTCAAGTTTTAATTTTTGTTTTTAACGTGGAGTCTAATAAAATTTTTAGTTTTGACCTTAAACCTAAAAGAGAAAAAAAATGTTAGGGCATAACTGTGGTGTTAAATGATTAATATAATTTGGATTTTCTTTTTTTTTTTTTAATTTCTGTCAATACAGTGCATTAAATGTGTAAGTTAAGTCTTTCACTATGGAGAAGGAAACCTTTCTCCAAATGAGTCATGTTGTCAGACTTTGGCCTAGTGGAGAACCATTACATTAAGACTGGAAATGCCTTATTTTTCTCTGTTCTGTGACATTAATCTTTTGAGTACAAATCAGACCGTGCATATGAAGCTAGAGAGATTAATTTGTCTGGCGTTACGGTGTGTGCTACGAAGGTTAGAGCTAGCTCAAACGAATTAGGAAAGAAATATATTTTGTTTAAAGTTTCAATTAAAACTTTGGGTCAAAAGCTGTAATGATCCCTTAGGGAGTTTGTGTGCTTTAATGCCAAAATTAAAGATTGCTTAAGGATCAAGTTCAGGTTTAGATGTCTTTTCCTTTCCTGGAAACTTGATATTGTACGGTTTATTGTATTACACTGCATGTAAAACCACATGGGGCCACCTGTTACAGTAATTTGTGCTTCTAGACATTTAGTGGTGCGAAAATGTAAGCTTTCTAGTGTAATGCTGTTATTTTATAACTGAAATGTGGGGGCACATCTTAATTTTTGCTTCCCGGAATTGGGTGATCAGATTTTTGACTTAGCTTTGAGAAAATGAAAATGTTATGATTTTAAACTGGATTAAGACTAGTACAACTTCCACATTTTCATATCAGGTGTAGAATTCTACAGAATTTGTATGATATTTTTAGTAGATGTTACTTCTAAACCTATTGATAGTTTATGCATGTCATGCAAAATGTTATCGAACTGTCAAGCCGTAAGAACTAATACCCTTAAAGGGACACTATATAAAAAATGAAGGGAAAAAACCTTTTCTACAAACTTCTGAAATAAGCTGATATAAAGTTGCAGAGAACACAAAGTTTAATCTATTGTTAGATAAAGTTTTTTCTATTGGTAGGTAAAGTTTTAGCTACTGTGAAAGTGACATTTTTAGCTATTGTTGTTAGATAGTTTTAGCTATTCTTTGATAAAGTTTTAACTTTCCTTATATCTCTTAGTGACCAAGTTAAATTTTTCAAATGTGAAATGTCACTGTATGAAGCAAGCTTTTTTGAATATGTCAACATATCCTTTTGATTTTCAGATTTGTTTCCTTTTCGTGACACATTGTACTTTATGATGTTTGTGAATTTAGTTTGATATATTTCTTTCTTATTTATAAAAACTAGATGGTAGCCCGATTCTAACGCATCAGGTATTCTAGAATATGTATGCAGTTTATTTATGAAGATTTTAAAATAATACAATGGATACACAGGATTCGGCCGGCTGCGACCAATTAGCGAAGCGTGGTTCAAATCCCGCGCCAATTCGCGGCCGGACTGTGCCTGTCGCTGATTGTTCGCGGCCGGCCACGTAGTATATAGCACAGCCACATAGTATATTGCACAGCCATGTAGTATATAGCACAGCCATGTAGTATATAGTACAGCCACGTAGTATATAGCGCAGCCCACGGAGTATATAGCGCAGCCCACGGAGTATATAGCACAGCCCACGGAATATATAGCACAGCCCACGGAGTATATTGCACAGCCCGCGTAGTATATTGCACAGTACCAAGCACGCAGTGTATAACACAGGCCACGTAGTGTATAACACAGGCCACGTAGTGTATAACACAGGCCACGTAGTGTATAACACAGGCCACGTAGTGTATAGCACAGCCCACGTAGTGTATAGCACAGCCCACGCAGTATATTGCACAGCCCACGCAGTATATTGCACAGCCCACACAGTACATTGCGCAGCCCGCGTAGTACATTGCGCAGCCCGCGTACTACATTGCGCAGCCCGCGTAGTATATTGCACAGCCCGCGTAGTATATTGCACAGCGTATATAGCACAGCCCACGTAGTATATTGCCCAGCCCACGTAATATATTGCCCAGCCCACGTAATATATTGTACAGCCCACGCAGTATATAGCAATGTGGGCACCATATCCCTGTTAAAAAAAAAAAAAAAGAATTAAAATAAAAAATAGTGATATACTCACCCTCTGTTGGCCCCCGGATCGAAGCGGTTACCGACGCTCCTCGCGCACTCCGGTCTGAAGAGTGCATTGCGGTCTCGCAAGATGATGACGTAGCGGTCTCGCGAGACCGCTACGTCATCATCTCGCCAGACCGCAATGCATGGAGCGGTCATCGGGGCATCGCGAGGAGCGGGAAAGGCCGGTTCCTGATCTGGGGAGGCCGACGGATGGTGAGTATGTAACGATTTTTTTTTTTAAATTATTTTTGACATTAGATCTTTTTACTATTGATGCTGCATAGGGAGCATGAATAGTAAAATGTTGGTCACACAGGGTTAATAGCAGCGTTAACCGAGTGCGTTAAACCGCGGTCAATGCTGCCATTAACCCTGTGTGAGCGCTGACTGGAGGGGAGTACGGAGCGGGAACTGGCTGTGGGGAGGAAGGAGCGGCCATGTTGCCGCCGGACTGTGCCCGTTGCTGATTAGTCGTGGCTGTTTTGCCATGACCAATCAGCGACTTGGATTTCCATGACTGACAAAGGCTGCGACCAATGAATATCCGTGACAGAAAGAAAGACAGAAGGATAGACAGAAAGATGGAAATGACCCTTAGACAATTATATAGTAGATATCAGAAATTTGACAAATGTCAAAAATGTATAATTTTCAAACTTTGAATGATTATCCCTTTAATCCAGATAGTCATACCCCACAAAAACTGTTAATAAATAACTTAATCTCATGTCTGCCTTACATCAGCCCCATTTGTAAATTATTTTATTTTGTTTAGGATGTTAGAAGGTTTAAAAATCTATCAGCAATTTTTCATTTTTTTCAAGGAAATGTATAAATGTTTTTTTAACCCCTTTACAACTCTGGGATTTAAAGTTTTTGCTTTTTCATGTTTTCTCCCCTTCTTCTTAGAGTCATAACTTTTTTTTATTTTTTGTCAATGTGGCCATGTGAGAGCTTGTTTTTTGCAGGATGAGTTGTACATTTAAATGGCACAATTGCTTTTGCATATGGTGTACTGGAAAACGAGAAGAAATATTCCAAGTGCGGTGAAATTGCAAAAAAAAAAAAAAAAATGCAATTCCCCCCCAAATTTTTTTTGTGTTCATGTTCACTAAATGCTAGAACTTACCTAACATTATGATTCTCTTGGACATTATGAGTTCGTAGATACCAACTATATATAGGTTTTTCCTTATTTAAGTCCTAGGAAAAAAATAAAAATAATAAAAAACTGGTGCCATTTTTTGAGACCTGTAGCGTCTTCATTTTTCAGGATCGGGCTCGGTGAGGGCTTACATTGTGCTTGCCAAGCTGATGTCTTTATTGATACCATTTGAGGTAGATACAATGTTTTGATCGCCTGTTATTGCATTTTATTGCAATGTTGAGGCGGCCAAAAAAAGTAACTCTGGGATTTGATTTTTTTATTTTGATAGATCTGGCATATCTGAATACGGCAATACCGACTGTGTATTTTTAATTATTTTTATTTTTAATAGGACGAAAGGGGGGAATTGAACTTTTATATTTTATTTTAAATATTTTTAAAACATTTTTGTTTTATTTTTCACTTTCTTTAACCTCTTTACCCCTGAAGGTGGTCTGCCCGTTAATGACCAGGCCATTTTTTTACAATTCTGACCAGTGTTACTTTCTGAAGTAATAACTATGGAACGCTTCAACGGATCCCAATGATTCTGAGACAGGTTTTTTTTTTTAAATATTGTACTTCATGATAGTGGTGAAATTTCTTCAATGTGACTTGCGTTTATTTGTGACAAAAAAAAAAGAAATTTGGTGAAAATGTTGTAATTTTCAAACTTTGAATTTTCATGCCCTTAAATCTCGAAGATATGTCACACAAAATAGTTAATAAATAATACTTCCCACATGTCTACTTTACATGAGCACAATTTTGGAACCAACATTTTTTTTAATAGTAACCTATAAGGGTTAAAAGTTAACTAGAGAATTTTCATTTTTCCAACAAAAATTTACAAAAGCATTTTCTGCACCCCTCAAGGTGCACAAAACCACATTCAAGAAGTTTATTAAAACTTCAGGTGCTTCACAGGAATTGTAATTTAGAAAAAAAAATGAACATTTGACTTTTTTCACAAAAATGTTATTTCAGATCTATTTTTTTTTATTTCGACAAGAGTAACAGAAAAAATGGACTCCAAAATTTGTCATGTACCGTATTTTGTGGTTTATAAGACGAACCGGATTATAAAACGCACCCTAAATTTTGAGGAGAAAAATAGGATTTTTTTTTTTTTATTTAATGGTGGTGCTTCTTATAATCCATGCGTCTTATTGCTTACCGGGGGTGGTGGCTGCAGTGAAATGGGGTCCCAGGGTTGCTGTTGGAGGAGGCAAGAGTGGAGCATTGCTGCAGGCCACAGGGGGTGTTCCGAAGTGAGGTGTGCCGCTCCGGGTGTTCGGTGCTACGGGGCCTCTGCCGACATTTTGTTAAAGCCCAGGGCCCCCCGTACTTACATGGTTTCTATGCGGTGAACTCAGGGAAAATGGCTGCCGGGAGCGGTGCATGCGCAGTTGGAGATCTATGCACCAACATCTCGGGAGATGAGATCTCAGCACTGAGAACTCCTATTACCTGTCTGACAGCTCCGCAAACGTGAGAAAGTTCTTATGCTCTCAGTGCCTTCAGAAAGGTTCTGGGAGTTCACGGCCAATGAACTCACTTCACCTATCTGACATCAGCGCTAGCGCCATGGGCATATTAATAGCCTGGGAAGCTCCATATTACCCCCTTCTTAGACTATAAACATCTGCCCCCAGCCATCGGTTTTCCCTCTTCTGGTTAAGAAAATTACGGGAGAGCACACACCATTTTTTCAGAAAAATAATATTTTAATAATTAAATACGTGTACAGTGAGCTGCACACACACACTGTGCTAGTTGTACAGGTCCTTCTCAAAAAATTAGCATATAGTGTTAAATTTCATTATTTACCATAATGTAATGATTACAATTAAACTTTCATATATTATAGATTCATTATCCACCAACTGAAATTTGTCAGGTCTTTTATTGTTTTAATACTGATGATTTTGGCATACAACTCCTGATAACCCAAAAAACCTGTCTCAATAAATTAGCATATCAAGAAAAGGTTCTCTAAACGACCTATTACCCTAATCTTCTGAATCAACTAATTAACTCTAAACACATGCAAAAGATACCTGAGGCTTTTATAAACTCCCTGCCTGGTTCATTACTCAAAACCCCCATCATGGGTAAGGGTACCGTCACACAGTGCAATTTTCATCGCTACGACGGTACGATCCGTGACGCTCCAGCGTCGTAACAATATCGCTCCAGCGTCGTAGACTGCTGTCACACTTTGCAATCTACGACGCTGGAGCGATAATTTCATGACGTATGTGCGATGTAGAAGCCGTTGGTTACTATGCGCACATCGTATACGATATATGTTACACCATGCAATCATGCCGCCACAGCGGGACACTAGACGACGAAAGAAAGTTTCAAACGATCTGCTACGACGTACGATTCTCAGCAGGGTCCCTGATCGCAGGAGCGTGTCAGACATTGCGATATCGCTCGAGCGTCACAGATATGTCGCTCGAACGTCACGAATCGTGCCGTCGTAGCGATCAAAATTTCACTGTGTGACGGTACCCTAAGACTAGCGACCTGACAGATGTCAAGAAGGCCATCATTGACACCCTCAAGCAAGAGGGTAAGACCCAGAAAGAAATTTCTCAACAAATAGGCTGTTCCCAGAGTGCTGTATCAAGGCACCTCAATGGTAAGTCTGTTGGAAGGAAACAATGTGGCAGAAAACGCTGTACAACGAGAAGAGGAGACTGGACCCTGAGGAAGATTGTGGAGAAGGACTGATTCCAGACCTTGGGGAACCTGAGGAAGCAGTGGACTGAGTCTGGTGTGGAAACATCCAGAGCCACCGTGCACAGGCGTGTGCAGGAAATGGGCTACAGGTGCCGCATTCCCCAGGTAAAGCCACTTTTGAACCATAAACAGCGGCAGAGGCGCCTGACCTGGGCTACAGAGAAGCAGCACTGGACTGTTGCTAAGTGGTCCCAAGTACTTTTTTCTGATGAAAGCAAATTTTGCATGTTATTCGGAAATCAAGGTGCCAGAGTCTGGAGGAAGACTGGGGAGAAGGAAATGCCAAAATGCCTGAAGTCCAGTGTCAAGTACCCACAGTCAGTGATGGTGTGGGGTGCCATGTCAGCTGCTGGTGTTGGTCCACTGTGTTTCATCAAGGGCAGGGTCAATGCAGCTAGCTATCAGGAGATTTTGGAGCACTTCATGCTTCCATCGGCTGAAATGCTTTATGGAGATGAAGATTTCATTTTTCAGCACGACCTGGCACCTGCTCACAGTGCCAAAACCACTGGTAAATGGTTTACTGACCATGGTATTACTGTGCTCAATTGGCCTGCCAACTCTCCTGACCTGAACCCCATAGAGAATCTGTGGGATATTGTGAAGAGAAAGTTGAGAGACGCAAGACCCAACACTCTGGATGAGCTTAAGGCCGCTATTGAAGCATCCTGGGCCTCCATAACATCTCAGCAGTGTCACAGGCTGATTGCCTCCATGCCACGCCGCATTGAAGCAGTCATTTCTGCCAAAGGATTCCCGACCAAGTATTGAGTGCATAACTGAACATTATTATTTGATGGTTTTTTTGTTTATTAAAAAACACTTTTATTTGATTGGATGGGTGAAATATGCTAATTTATTGAGACAGGTTTTTTGGGTTATCAGGAGTTGTATGCCAAAATCATCAGTATTAAAACAATAAAAGACCTGACAAATTTCAGTTGGTGGATAATGAATCTATAATATATGAAAGTTTAATTGTAATCATTACATTATGGTAAATAATGAAATTTAACACTATATGCTAATTTTTTGAGAAGGACCTGTATATGTCACTGACTGCTATAAATCTATCTGTTCTATCAGTATATACTGTATGTAATCCATCTATTCTGTCGGCTCCTGCTGTGATTTTACAGTACATGGCTGCTTTTCTTCTATCTATGTAATATATACATATATATATATATGTGTGTGTCACTGACCCCTACATTTCTACTCTATATACAGTTATATGAAAAAGTTTGGGCACCCCTATTAATCTTAAGCTTAATGTTTTATAAAAAGTTTTTTTTTGCAACAGCTATTTCAGTTTCAAATATCAATTAACTGTTGGACACAGTAATGTTTCTGCCTTGAAATGAGGTTTATTGTACTAACAGAAAATGTGCAATCTGCATTCAAACAAAATTTGACAGGTGCATAAGTATGGACACCCCACCAGAAAAGTGACATTAATATTTAGTAGATCCTCCTTTTGCAAAAATAACAACCTCCAGTCGCTTCCTGTAGCTTTTAATGAGTTCCTGGATGAAGGTATTTTTGACCATTCCTCTTTACAAAACAATTCCAGTTCAGTTAAGTTTGATGGTCGCCGAGCATGGACAGCCCTCTTCAAATGATCCCACAAATGTTCAATGATATTCAGGTCTGGGGACTGGGATGGCCATTCCAGAACAGTGTAATTGTTCCTCTGCATGAATGCCTGAGAAGATTTGGAGCGGTGTTTTGGATCATTGTCTTGCTGAAAGATCCATCCCCTGCGTAACTTCAACTTTGTCACCGATTCATGAACATTATTGTCAAGAATCTGCTGATACTGAGAGGAATCCATGCGTCCCTCAACTTTAACAAGATGTTAAATAAACCTCATTTCAAGGCAGAAACATTACTGTGGCCAACAGTTATTCGATATATGAAACTGAAATAGCTGTTGCAAAAAAAACAATTTTTATAAAACATTAAGCTTAAGATTAATAGGGGTGCCCATATATATTCTATTTTAACCTGTCCCACTCTGATTTTACTGTACACATCAAATGAATTGCTGGCTTTTCAAAGGCGATCGGCGTGTAAAAATCTGACAGCATTCACATGGGCCGAGTGCTGTGCGATTTTTCTTTTCTTTTTTTTGCACCAATTGACTTATATTGCGGGATGCGATCCGATTTCCGATTACAATCGCAGTATGCTGCATGTTCCGATCCGAGCTGGAAAAAAAAATAAAGATTTACTCACAATGATAGAACAACATTGGTCCGAATGCAGTACAATTTTTAATTGGATTTCATTCGTCCTATTTCATTGCAAGTGAAAATGAGCCCTAAATCTCTGAGTGACGTGATTCAGATGAAATCCCCAAGGGATCCATCTATATATATAATTGTCTAAGGGTTTTTCTATCTGTCTGTCTGTCCTGGAAATCCCGCGTCTGATTGGCCTCGACCAATCAGCGACGGGCACAGCATGGCGACGATGATGTCATAAAGGTTGCCTTGACCAATCAGCGACGGGCACAGTCTGCCGCGAATTCGCCTCGACCAATCAGCGACGGGCACAGTATCGACGTACATGTCATAATGGTTGCCATGGCGACGATGATGTCATAAAGGTTGCCTCGACCAATCAGCGACGGGCACAGTCTGCCGCGAATTCTGGAATCATCATTGGGCTGTGCAATATACTACGTGAACATGCATATTCTAGAATACCCGATGCGTTAAAATCGGGCCACAATCTGGTACACTATAATGAGGCAGCTGAGTTATTCTGGACTCCGTCTGGCCTTTGTTCACCGCTGAATCACAGGTCAGATGGCATCCACAGTGCTTCCATCTGCCTCATTATACAGAATCTTCCACCAGGGTTTCTCTCTGAATGACATATTTCAGAGGTTTACACAGAAACATCAGTGTAAGTGCTCAGTGTAGAGCACAGGATAAATGTGCATCGAGCCTTACTGTGTTCTATGGGAGGCATAATGACAAAATCAACAGCAGGTGAATTGGTTTTATTTATCTTTGACGCCGTTCCTCCTGCGATATTATTGATTAGGTGACTTTAATCTTCGGGTCAGTGTGATTATAGCGATGCCATATGTATATCTGGTTTTTATGGTTTGGCTGCTGTCACACACTAAAATACACTTTTTAGTGCAAAGAATAGTTTTTGCATTGCCATATTTTGAGAACTATTAGTTCTCCATATTTTGGCCCCACAGAGTCATGTGAGGGCTTGTTTTTTGTGGGATGAGTTGGCGTTTTTATTGGTAAAGGAAAAAAAAGTTGTTGTTCCAGTGTCTAGTAAAATAATCCTTTCTTTATTTTTATATTAAGTCCATTAAAAAATTACAAAAATTACAAAGGTTGCATAGACAGAGCTCCCTTGCCCTGTCTATGCAACCTTTGTAATTTTTGGGGACATCCCTGTGCTATGCAAACTGTCAGCTCTGCACTGACAGTGAAAGTTGCTGATAATGCACTGCGCGTGATCAACAAATCTCCTAGCTCTGGTGACCCGGATGTCATCAGAATGACATTGGGTCACCATTGCAACGATCGGAACACCGCATCACGCCGCAGGGTCTCTGATCCAAGGGCAGAGTGGCTGTCGCCGATAGTCGGAGTTTGTGATGCACTTCTGGTGCAATCATGTTAAATGCTGCTGTTGGAGATTGACAGATGCAGGCTCAGTGGGGGGGGGGAGGGGAATACACGTCCTATGACGTAGCTCTTAAAGTGGTTAAGGAACCTATTCAGTTTTGAAGTGACATGGAGGTACCCTAATGTTGGAAAAACTCAAAAGTGATACCATTTTAAAGACAGCACCCCTCAACGTGTTCAAAACTGCCATCAGGTACTTTATTAACCCTTCAGGTACTCTTCAGGAATTAATGCAAAGTGGCATGACAGAAATGAAAAATGTTATTTTTACCACCTAAATGTCACTAATGTCTGAACAGGTCTCTATAGCCGGCAGACTCTAAGGTCGCTATTTGGCAGTGAATTGCCATCGCAACTATCAGGACCACACAATCATGATCTCAGGGTGCCGATGGGGATAAAGAGGGAGTGCCCACACTCTGTTCATCATCTAGATGCCGTAGTCACTATCGATTGCAGCATCCAAGGGGTTATACAACCACTGTCAGTGCCAACACCAAACATGGCTGATGCAGCAGGGTGTCAGCTATAATGTACAGATGACAGTTGCTGCATTTTCACCCATCAGGGGATGCTAGTCTCTTATATTTCAGGTCAGTAAAATACGTATTGGTGGTCTATAAGGGCTTAAGATGCAAATTCTTAATACAAGCCTTCAAAGAACTTCAAATAAAACCCACTAGCACTGTATCTGTCTACAAACTTAACAATACAGGCTGCATATACTATTAAATATTCATGTTAGTCCTGATAATGCTGGTGTACTTACTATGAAAATCTGTGTCAGAATGTATAACTGGTGACAGTGCAGCTAGTACTGACTTATGCACTGCAGCTTGGACAGAGCAGTCTGACATTTCAGCTACAGCAACAGGGAGGAGGATGCGCTATCGATCAGGCTGGGTGGAGATTG